>NC_059214.1:37232047-37367047 GCF_020615455.1 Coregonus clupeaformis
ACAATTCCAGTGTGTCAGAAGTTTACATACACTAAGTTGACTGTGCCTTTAAACAGCTTGGAAAATTCCAGAAAATGATGTATTGGCTTTAGAAGCTTCTGATAGGCTAATTCACATCATTTGAATAAATTGGAGGTGTACCTGTGGATGTATTTCAAGGACTACCTTCAAACTCAGTTCCTCTTTGCTTGACATCATGAGAAAATCAAAAGAAATCAGCCAAGACATCAGAAAAATAATTGTAGACCTCCACAAGTCTTGTTCATCCTTGGGAGCAATTTCGAAACTCCTGAAGGTACCACGTTCATCTGTACAAACAATAGTACGCAAGTATAAACACCATGGGACCACGCAGCCATCATACCGCTCAGAAAGGAGGTGCTGACCCACTGGAATTGTGATACAGTGAATTATAAGTGAAATAATCTGTCTGTCTGTCTCCTAGAGATGAACGTACTTTGGTGCAAATCAATCCCAGAACAACAGCAAAGGACCTTGTGAAGATGCTGGAGGAAACAGGTACAAAAGTATCTATATCCACAGTAAAACGAGTCTTATATCGACATAACCTGAAAGGCCGCTCAGCAAGGAAGAAGCCACTGCTCCAAAACCGCCATAAAAAAAGCCAGACTACAGTTTGCAACTGCACAAAGATCGTACTTTTTGTAGAAATGTCCTCTGGTCTGATGAAACAAAAATAGAACTGTTTGGCCATAATGACCATTGTTATGTTTGGAGGAAAAAGGGGGTGGCTTGCAAGCCGAAGAACACCATCCCAACCGTGAAGCACGGGGGTGGCAGCATCATGCTGTGGGGTTGCTTTGCTGCAGGAGCTACTGGTGCACTTCACAAAATAGATGGCATCATGAGGAAGGATAATTATGTGGATATATTGAAGCAACATCTCAAGACATCAGTCAGGAAGTTAAAGCTTGGTCGCAAATGGGTCTTCCAAATGGACAATGACCCCAAGCATACTTCCAAGGTTGTGGCAAAATGGCTTAAGGACAACAAAGTCAAGGTATTGGAGTGGCCATCACAAAGCCCTGACCTCAATTCTATAGAAAACTTGTGGGCAGAACTGAAAAACCGTGTGCGAGCAAGGAGGCCTACAAACCTGACTCAGTTACTCCAGCTCTGTCAGGAGGAATGGGCCAAAATTCACCCAACTTATTGTGAGAAGCTTGTGGAAGGCTACCCGAAACGTTTGACCCAAGTTAAACAATTTAAAGACAATGCTATCAAATACTTATTGAGTGTATGTAAACTTCTGACCCACTGAGAATGTGATGAAATAAATAAAAGCTGAAATAAATCATTCTCTCTACTATTATTCTGACATTTCACATTCTTAAAATAAAGTGGTGATCCTAACTGACCTAAAACAGGGATTTTTTACTAGGATTAAATGTCAGGAATTGTGAAGAACTGAGTTGAAATGTATTTGGCTAAGGTGTATGTAAACTTCCGACTTCAACTGTATATCTAGAAACTGACAGATAAGTTGGGAGCCACTCACTGGTCCTCTCTGGTGTAGTGTGGTGTCCTGTGGTGTAGTGGGGCTATTGCTACTAGTATAAGTGATGGAATCCTGGTAAAATGTGCCTGGATTGGTGGGTTACAATCTCAAATATGATCGATCTGTAGGCTTATAAGGCCTCTAGTTTTGGTCATGTCTTCTATAACCATATTCAAACAAAAACTGTACAATAATCAAGTTCAATTCCTTGACGTCATTGTTTATAGTATTGGAAGCCTGTGGTTTGCCTGAAATGATCTCACATCATCAAGTTTCCCTCAGTCTCATCAGGTGACAGAGAGTATTGATGAGTCAATGTAACCAATGTGATATTATCTAACCCTACGCTGTAAAAGTCCTCCAGTCCCTACCCCCGCACGCTGACATCAAGGGCAGAGTGGTATTAAGATTGTACTCTCAGTATTGCTCAGATAAAACCAGTAATTCAGTATTGTTTCCACACTGATGGTTAATTTTGAGGGCAGACATCAATACAAGCTGTGGGCAAGTCCTGCTAAGGACACTCATGCACTTTTACGAACATGCAAAGACCACAATAGTACTGTAATAAGGGAATTATCCCATTACCTAATTCTTACTCCTGTGCTGCCCTCCAGTGGCAATACATTGAGATAAAAGGCTTCACAAAAAATAGACAAGATATGTGATTACATAACATCTGAATAAAGTCATTGAATTACTCTACAGCGGTGTAATGATTGGAATGCTTAGGCTCTTTTGGAAACCCGTTGGGATAATAATAAGATATTTTGCCATACATGTACTGTGAATGCAGTTCATATAGGTGCCAATAGATGACAGTATTTTTCAGCAGTAACACAGTAACAAAGCAGAGACAATTATTTATTTTACTCACTAGATGGCAGCAGTGTACACCGTACAAACTCTTACTCCTATTTCACTACTATCAATAACATCATCCACATTAAAGATGTCTTCCAGCAATTTCTGAACTTTTAGTGTTGAAAAGTAATATTGTAAGTATAAATACTGTAAAGTACACACACTAACGGATAAAAAAAATATGTTTTGAGCAAAATAACTGCAAACTTCAAAGTGTAGGCATTCAAGGAGTTGGTCTGATGGGGATCCATGATGTCCACAATCCCACTTCCCCTCAAACAGAAGGAGCCCACAACCTCACTGCCCCTATACTGTAGAGAATCATCCTGCCTCTGACTGGATGCTGAGCATCTTCAAACAGAATGGTCCTACAACCCACTGTTCGTACACAGAGTCCACAACCCCACAACCCGCTACCCCTTCCTTATACAGAATGGCCTTGACTCACTGCCTGGCCACTGAGCATCCTGCATCCGTCAGCACACACAGCTAGGGTGAGATGGGATGGGATGGGAGTGAATATTTCCCCTAATGGGAAACAATTACACAGTCAGTGGGTTCTTCAGTGACTTCTGATGAGAGTTGTTGGCTGAGGAAGTGGCCACGTAATCCTGTGTGGGTAATGTGGAAATGCAGCTTATTGCTCAGTGAATCACTGTAACTGTGAGCCGAGCCATAGAGTTGAAGGAAACAGAGATAGAGACAGACTCTGTGGGAACTATTAACCTCTGTGAGACAGGAATCATCACTAGTTTTTAACTCCTCCTAACCTGAATATTTAACACCTCCAACCCTACAGCTTCTGGAGATAGCCTAAAACATCTAATCAATGTTTATTTGTCATATGCACAGGATACAATGGGGTGTATACAGTACAATTAAATGCCTACTGGTTGCACTGCACCTTACAGTCACACACATAGACATTTGATGTATTTATTTCTCATTTTAGATAAAGAATGCTGAGGCTTATACTGTGAGCAGCAACACTCCTACATGGTTGGTTCGCTTGATCTACTACACACTCTAATGTAGCCAGTGTACACTACTGTACAGTAAAGTTTGTCATTGAAAGTGTTTGCTTTTCTGGGAAAATAAAATAAATTTGTGAGTGGACATGTATTACCTTGAATTAATTATTCATATATTCAAGGAAAAGTTTAGCTCTGACAATAACAAATGTCTGTACTGCAACTTCTCCACAGGCACAGTCTGTTATGCGTCCTAAATGGCACTCTATTCCCTATATAAAGCATTACTTTTGACCAGGGCCCAGCTCTGGTCAAAAGTAGTGCACTATATAGGGAATAGGGTGCCATTTGGGACACAGGCAGTGTCTTGGAATTGGACACGAATCACTCTTTGAATGACATACTAGGCATGTGTCCCATGTTCTCTGTCATCTTTCAGCATTAGGTTTTCTATTCAGATGGAACTATTTTGAGAGAACATTCGGTCCTACTGTTCAAGAAAAATATAAACTCATAAACACTGCTGCTTATTATTATGAGAAACATGGTTATCATCACTACCATCACAACAAGTTAATGTGTTCATTATGAAATGAAAGCAGCAAGGATAAAACTGAATGAAGTTGTCCTATTTCCAGATTTTTCAAGCTACAGGATGTTATTGAAATACATATGGTGTGGAATGATGTGTTACCCACAGTATCCTGCACTTCTTAACATATACTTCCAGCATATCAATAAACATGTTGTCATTTCCAAGACTACCATGCAATCAAAGCTTCAGCATACTTTCCAATGGCAAATCCATACATGGTTATTATATATTAATGTGATCATTGGTATTCAATCTGCAAAATTGACATTTATGTATTTCTGCTGACATGACTGTCTATCGGAGGCTGTTAGCTTGTACTATACATGACAAAACCATACACTACTATATATTGAATACACTACACATGGTGTCTTTCCTTTCTGCTGCAACACATGGTTATATTGTGACAGCCAGACAGGCTGTTGAATGAATTCCCCTGGCTGCGTCTCAAATGTCACCCTATTCCCTATATAGTGCACTACTTTGGACCAGAGCTGTGAATAACCTTGCTGCTGGGGGAGAGATTGCCTTGGTTGCAGGGTAGCAGTGAAACAAATAAGCACTATGTCTGTGTGAGGAGGAGTATGATAAAGTTGATTCATAAGTTGCAGCACATTGTGTGTGTGGAATCATTATGAGGCATTAGCCCTCTGGAGGCTGCTATGGATTTATTGGGTCGCCTCCTGCAGCAAAGTCTCATCCATTAAACAAATCAGGGACTTGTGTATTAGATTAGCTACACCACTGGAACCAGGGGAGCCCAGGCAGGCAAACACACACACACACACACACACACACACACACACACACACACACACACACACACACAGAGAACCTCGTCATCTGTGGAAAGAATTATGTAATTGACAGCATTTAGAAGATACTGTCAGAGGAGCGATCTTTAAAATAATGAAATTGCACACAAAAAAAGCACACAATAGAGTGGTCTAAATTGCATTTGAGGTATTATTAAAATGATAAACGGCAGCCATTGGAAATGGTTTAGAGCGAGGAATAAGAATTATATTTCTTAATCACTTAGGTTGTTGTCAGTGATATTAAATGCTCATCACACTAAGTCCTATTTTAATAACAATGTGTCTAAATGATAAGATGCTCCAATGTGTCAAATTAAGAGACACTGAGACAGTAAACTTGTTGGTACCAGCTTGAGTCATTGGTTGTGTCCCAAATGGCACCCTCCCAAATGACACCCTATTCCCTATGTAGTGGATGACTTTTCACCAGGTCTCAAGGGGCTGTGGTAAAAATGTGTGCACTATAAATGGAATAGGGTGCCATTTAGGGCGCATTCATTGAGTCATCCCTCTGCTAGCTTTATGCAAAATGTGTAGTGATGTGGTAACCTCTGAGGTGATAGTCTACCTCCCCCCAGTGGTGAAAGGTCAGAACTACAGTTTCATTGCAAAGGTTAGTGTCATTCAGTTCAATGCATTATTATTCATTCTGCACTCAAGCAGAAAAACAGTCCCTTGTGACCCTGCAAAGCAAAGATTGCAAACTTCCCATTTTCAAAGTCTTTGGGGAAGAAATCAAGGATCATTTGAAAAAAAGATGAAGGACATATAGTAAAAAGGGGCTATTTGCTTAACATTTAAGGTGAAGCGTAGGGGGATTTAAACTGAGGCTCAAAGTGTAAGAGTTATGCCAGGTGGTACAAGTCTCTCCCAGTTTCATATTTTCATACAGTTATCATTCTATAATTATTAGTTCATTTGGTTTTCTCTGAATCTCTGAATGTTTGTTTGGACTATTTGTTCAGCTGTAGTTGTTCTGAAATGAACCAATATATATATATATATATATATATATATATATATATATATATATATATATATATATATACACTACCGTTCAAAAGTTTGGGGTCACTTAGAAATGTCCTTGTTTTCGAAAGAAAATAAAAAAAATTGTCCATTAAAATAACATCAAATTGATCAGAAATACAGTGTAGACATTGTTCATGTTGTAAATGGCTATTGTAGCTGGAAACGGCTGATGTTTAATGGAATATCTACATAGGCGTACAGACGCCCATTATCAGCAACCATCAGTCCTGTGTTCCAATGGCACGTTGTGTTTGCTAATCCAAGTTTATCATTTTAAAAGGCTAATTGATCATTAGAAAAACCTTTTGCAATTATGTTAGCAGAGCTGAAAACTGTTGTGCTGATTAAAGAAGCAATAAAACTGGCCTTCTTGAGACTAGTTGAGTATCTGGCGCATCAGCAATTGTGGGTTCGATTACAGGCTCAAAATGGCCAGAAACAAATAACTTTCTTCTGAAACTCGTCAGTCTATTCTTGTTCTGAGAAATGAAGGCTATTCTATGCGAGAAATTGCCAAGAAACTGAAGATCTCGTACAACGCTGTGTACTACTCCCTTCACAAAACAGCGCAAACTGGCTCTAACCAGATTAGAAAGAGGAGTGGGAGGCCCTGGTGCACAACTGAGTGAGAGGACAAATACATTAGAGTGTCTAGTTTGAAAAACAGACGCCTCACGGGTCCTCAACTGGCAGCTTCATTAAATAGTACCCGCAAAACACCAGTCTCAACGTCAACAGTGAAGAGGCAACTCCGGGATGCTGACCTTCTAGGCAGAGTTGCAAAGAAAAGGCCATATCTCAGACTGGCCAATAAAAAGAAAAGATTAAGATGGGCAGTCTGAGATATGGCTTTTCCTTTGCAACTCTGCCTAGAAGGTCAGCATCCCAGAGTCGCCTCTTCACTGTTGACGTTGAGACTGGTGCTCTGCCTATTCATAATACAGTTGTATTAACGGCAAACAACATGCAGAAGGTTCAGAAAGCTTTTAGGCTACAGTAGGCCTACAGCACTTCTTAAAAGTGAGTGTATGTGTACAGTATGTGTACATGCGTGCGCCTGTGAGTGTGTGTGTGTGTGTGTCCGTGCACGCCCTATGTGCGCCAAACATAAGACAATTTGCATTTCAGACCAGATGTTTTGGCATATTGCAGCTCAGGGGGTGTTCACCCCACTGTGTGTGTGTGTATGAGAGAGAGAGAGAGAGAGAGAGAGAGAGAGAGAGAGAGAGAGAGAGAGAGAGAGAGAGAGAGAGAGAGAGAGAGAGAGAGAGAGAGAGAGAGAGAGAGGAGTGTTATTGAGAGGTAGGTCATTCTTACATTCTATCTGGTCACTCCAACTTAAGATGTCATTTGTTTGGTTTTAAGTTCAAAAGTCAAAGTTAAATTAAAATGTATTCTGTTTAATTCTGGACAACACATAGGCCTACTCTAAGATAATAACATGGCATATGCCACTCATTACGTTACTTTGTGTAAAATCAATTTTTATTCATCACGTGCTTCATAAACGACAGGTGTGCACTAACAATGAAATGCTTAATTAAAGGAAAAACAATCAATCCTTTTTTTTAAACAACAACAATATTTCTAAATAGGATCGGGTCAGAAGCAGGATATCATCAATCACATCTACCGTTCCATGAGCAGAAGGCAATGTATGCACACTGTAGGCCTAAGGGCTCTTCAGCAGGAGCCATGGATGTTTGTCCTACCAATTGAAGACAGTTTATTAAATAGTATACAGTAACCCTACAATAGGCCTAGTTACAACAAACATGTAGCCTAGCCGGTCTAGTTGTTTTTACTGGCTTCAAAATGGAAATACAGGTAACTGCCAAAATAATGGAAACACTTGAGTAAATGAGGGATAAAAAGTATATTGAAAGCAGGTGCTTCCACACAGGTGTGATTCCTGAGTTAATCAATTAACATCCCATCATTCTTAGGGTCATGTATACAAATGCTGGGAAGGCCATTATTTGCATTAAATGCACTGCATGTTTGAGCCATGGACAATTGGACATTGCCCAAACTTTATAATAAGATTAGCCAACCATCACTGTTGATATGGCCTGCTAGTGACTTTGCCAGGTGAAAGGTAAACAAACAAACAGACAAATAGCCTAGGCTACAAGCGGATTCAGCGCTAAGGACAGTGATCGGAATTCCCACGATTTGACAGTTAGGTCCAACAGATGAAAGTGGAAGATGTAATTGTATTACAAAATGATAAAGAAAAACAACAAGCAGTCTATTGTAATAACTTGATGTTCCTAAACTGACTTCCTACGCTGACTGAACCTTTCATTCAATGGGCATCGCACGTATGCCTAATGAGACCAAACTATTCACAGAAGCTGCATGGACAAAAAATTATGTATAATATAAAGAAAAAACGGGAATGCCTGTTGACTCAAATCAAATCATATTTTATTAGTTACATGCTTCATAAACAACAGGTGTGGACTAACAGTGAAAAGCTTAGTTTCGGCCCTTCCCAACAACGCAGAGAAAAATAAAATAGAGAAATAATGGAAAATTAAAATACGTAATAATAAAAGTAATAATAGATACACAATGAGTAACGATAACTTGGCTATATACAAGAGGTACCATTACGGAGTCGATGTGCAGGGGTACGAGGTAATTGAGGTAGATACAGTATGTAGCCAACATATAACTAGGAATAAAGGGACAGATAGTAAACAGTAGCAGCAGCGTATGTGATGAGTCAAACAAAGTTAGTGTAAAAAGGGACATTGCAGATAATCCAGGTAGCTATTTAAAGCTGCAAATTTAACTTTTTGGGCAACCCCACCAAATAGATCTGTCATTCTCATTGAAAGCTAGTCTAAGAAGCGGTAGATCGGTTCTATGTGTGCTATTTCTATGCTTCCTGGTCTTAAATTCCGTTTTTTTCATCTTTTACTTTTGGTTTCATACACCAGCTTCAAACAGCTGAAATATTATTTATATTATTATTATTATTATTATTATTATTATTTATTTATTTTTACTTTTATTTAACTAGGCAAGTCAGTTAAGAACAAATTCTTATTTACAATGACAGCCTACCAAAAGGCAAAAGGCCTCCTACGGGGACTGGGGATTAAAAATAAAAATATAGGACAAAACACACATCATGACAAGAGAGACACCACAACACTACATAAAGAGAGACCGAAGACAACAACATAGCATGCTTATGGAAAATATATTTCACCGCGGTTTAAACGGTACAATGATTCTCTTCACTATAGTTGCTTGTTTTGTCACATAAACTGAAATTAGGTTAATTTTTATCATTTAAGCAACCAGGAAATGGCAGAGCGATTTCTGCATAGTGCATCTTGAACTAACTATTTAGCAGTTTTATGGTTAAGGGGTAGAAGCTGTTCATGGTCCTGTTGGTTCCAGACTAATTTAGACATATGTCTCTAGAAATGTAATGATAGTCTACAATTTAAAGACATTTTAAGTGATAAGAATAAATGCTAGAGTAGCATATTGTGCTTACATTTTGGTCTCCCAAAACAGGTAAGCCTATAACGCATCATTTTTGACAGGCAATATTATTTTGTAGACTTAGACAGTTGCAAGGGACCTACGCAACAAATTCAAGGATTTTGGCAACATTAAAAAGCCCTGGTTCTAGGAGGAGGGCTTAAATCAATCAGCGCTACCTTCGACCAATCCTGTTGATTGTGGGAGGAGACAGACTTGCAAGGGGGTGTGTCTCTAGATTGCGCGCAGTCGCTTAGTACCGTATCCAACTCCGAGAGAGTAATGAATGGCATGAGCATTGCTTTACTATTTTTGACAAGCCATATCAAAGCGCTACCTTGGAACCTACGCTACCTTCAATCTGTTTGAACTTTTATTCACATTTATTCACTAGGCATAAACCAGACAAGGAGAAGAAGAAGACCGAGTTGGACTAATTAGCCTACTACTAACCTGAATCAATCACCTATCTGCAAACTGACACAAGCTTCTACATTTTCATATTTTCAAGCCGAAAGGGATTTTGCTTCTGGACATGTGAATCAAAGGAGTTACTGCGAACCCCTGAAAATGAAGCTACTAGCATCGGTTCTGTGTTTCTTGGGCTTTCTGCTCACTTCTGCGCTGTTTCGGAGGATCTCTTCACAAGCAGGTGAGTGACAGTTCGGTGTCTGGCTGGCTGGTGCACAGCGCAACGGGTTTGTGGCTACACTTGTCACAAGTGTCTGCGCGCTGCGCACTGAACAAGGGTTGTTTTGTATGCCTCTTCAAACAGTCCCCACATATTTGGCCGTTTTGTTTACAAACTCTCCAGGTTGTCCTTCAAATTATCTATACCGTCTATGTTGATTTCCGTTCATATCTGCTATAAAAATCACCCTGGCTCTATCTAAGAACATTGAAGAGTAGCCTAAAGTAGCCCATACGCGCCTCCTCTAAGCCAACGAGGTCGTATTGAGAAATATCAGCATTTATTAGCTAGGCTACTAGGTTATTCTATCGCCACAATGACAAACCATCCGAAATGAAAGAGTGAAATGTGTGTTTGGCTCTTGTAGAATTTCTGAATTCCCTATGTATTTCTCTTTAATGAAATTGGAGGAATCTCAACAATGTTTCTGCTCTCAGCCTGGAGCACAGGCACAGACAGAGAGCGGCACTGTTACATTTGTTAGAAAATAAGGAGCATTGAATTTCGACACACGTGTCCTTTGGCTTGGACAAACAGTGGACATCACAGCACTGAGACTGAGACCAAGTCCACAATAGCCTCCTGGCTCCTGCTACTTCTTTACTCTCATCTTTCGTCGTCCGTCGCGCTGTGAGAGTGGGTGGTGGGCATTTGTAGTGGGCATTGGTCCGTCCGTCTGTCTGTGTGTGTGTGTGTGTATGTGTTTGTTTTCTTAGAGAACATTCGATTCCGGTAAATAAAAAACGTGTTTATTTGGCTTTGGTTTACAAGTCCAGGTACTTTTGTCACTTTGAAAGGGCACATTTGTTATTTGAATTCACCTATCTATTAACTTTCTACTCATAGGTAATAACAATAGCCGGTTATTATTATTATTAGACTAATAATAGGCCTTTATTATTATTATTATTATTATTATCATTATTATTATTATTAGCCTAGTATTATTATCAGTTAGTTTTAGGCTAGTTGTAGGCATAATAGTATAATATATCCTAGCCTATAGTAAAGCAACAAGGCTAGTTGAGTGCTGTCCTAACGAGGTTATGACTCGTCTCAAACCTACAATACTAGATACATTTTACTATGTTCATATTTTTAACACATCGCTCACATTGGTGCGCCGTGCTTGGAGCAGTGCAGCTTTCCAAATGGTGGTAGCCTATAGTATGAACCGGAGAGAAACGCTCTGCGCCAGCGAACGGACTGAGAGCACACACACACACACACACACAGACACACACACAGAGACGCACGCACACACACACAGACAGACGCACACACACACACACACACACGCACACACAAACACACACACATATACACACACTATATTTCAGCGTGGTTTTTCCGTTCAAGTTCTACTATGACGGATTTATACACTCTTTAAAAACAAAAAGGTTGTTATATTGTATAACATAGGCCTACAGTATTTGGCAGGTGTTTATTCCCGTCAGCAAGTGCACTGGGTGTAGGGTTTCTGTCTCTGTCCAGTAGGTAGCATATACACAGCAGCTGGTCTTTTCAACTCTCGCTTAATATCGAAACATCCCATATTCTAAGTAACCAATCCACCATAGCACCACTCTGTTATGCGGTTTGTTCAAAGCTAAACGTGCAATAAAGCGCACTCGCGCTGCCCCAGGGCGACAAGACGTTGATTGAATTGCCTACTAAACAAAGAGAAGGGAACAGGGAACAGGAAGGGAAGAAATAAACTGTCCGCTGCATTCCTGATAAGACCCGTTTAGTTGATTAGTCCTAGATCTTGTAAAATGTTATGTTCCATATTAGTAATTATTAAAATATTAGGCCTATTATAACAATCAAATATTGTAATCAACATGTGTAGTAATTTTGCCTAGCGTGTGTCGCGACTCCAGCCTGCCAGGCAATTACATTTGATTGATTATTTATGTTATTTTCTGTATTGGACAGAGGTTGCAGGCCTATGGCAATTGTGCTTCTATATATTTAATGCTCCAGCTGCTGCAATTTGCTGAGAGCATTGTTATCCACAATGCCATATTCTTATGCAGTTCAGTCTCAGTCAAATAAATCCAACATCCTGCCTGACATAAAGAAGAGATATCTATCCTGTCAAGTTGCAGTGGGCTGTGGATTTAAATCAAGCAGTATTGTGACATTTAGAAGTTCACATAAAATGGTTGCATGGTGGTGGAAGAATATAAATATCAGTGTTAATCGGCTTACTTTGGATTAAATCCCCTCACAGAGAAGATGGGACACAGAGAAGGAGAAACATCAGGATCATGATCCCAGAAATGAAACCCAAATATTGTCTCTCAAGGCTGGAGACAGTGGATTTTTTTTATACTGTAACAATTCATTCAGTAGATAGCCTACCACTGTGTGTGTGTGTGTGTCATTGTCTATTCAGTTTGCATGTCTGCGTGGTTACATTTGCATGCATGCGCTTGCGTCCAGTTTGTGTGTGTGTAGTAGGAGTAGACCTTGCCTGTGTATGATGTTGGACAGGCAAGAGGGACAGGCGAGAGAGAGAGGCTTACCTCAGCACTTGACTTCACCTTTGCCATGTGTGCCTCTGGGTGTCCCAATGTCCCACAGCTGCACCTATGGCATAACGCACTATAGGACCTTTACAGAGGGCGGTTACAGTCTCCAGATATGTTTGGCTGCGTCCGAAACGGCACTCTATAGAGGTAGGGCTCTGGTCAAAAGTAGGCTATATAGGGATGTGAGGTAGGCAGGTAGGCCATCGTGAAGGCTTTTATTTGCAAGGTGGGAATTTCAAGGTGCCAAACGTAGGCCTAGCCTACTCACAGTATTTACAAAACAACAAACATGACGAAGAGCAATGTTACTGAAAAGCACAGACTTGACCAGGGCTCATAATATGACTGTCCCCTGTCAGGCCAAATGGCTGTGTCAGAAAATAAGGGTTGAAATACCTTTACCCATGATGCATTTCGTCATGGAAATCAACCAATCAACAGGTGGGTATGTGCAACAACACAGTTAAACATGGCACTCTCACCTCCATTTGCTTGTCACAATCAGGCCCCCAGTATCTGGTTTGGAGTGTGAAGTCACAAGTTCTGCTTGTCGCTACTGCATAGCAACCTAGTGGTGCCAAAAGCCCTGGTATGCCCTAGAAAGCCTATGGAAATTATGATTAACCAGAACGGCCCCACATATTTTTTTAGACGCCCGTTTTGGGCTCTAAAATTAGTTTATTATGATCAAGTTCGATCCCCATGGTGAATTCTTTTGAAGTTTGCTACAAATCAAGATAGGCTATTTAATTAAATAGTGAACCATTATGACTACTACATTTGTCTTCACACAGGACCACGTGCTGAAACAGACCAATCACGGGCTGCAAGGCTATGAGGAGGCTCTTACCTTCATGCCATAGACCAGTGGTTCTCAGTCCTGGTCCTCGGGACGCAAAGGGGTGCACATGTTTGTTTTTACCCTAGCACTACACACCTGATTCAAATCATCAACTTGTCATCAGGCTTTGATGATTTGACTCAGGTGTATAGTGGTAGGGCAAAAACAAAAATGTGCACCCCTTTGGGACCCCAGGACCAGAATCGAGAACCATTGCCATAGACATTAAGGTTGACTCTCTCAGGCAGTATGAAAACGACTACCTACATCACCATGATCCTTTTCTAGTTACAGGCCACTTTCACCATGATCCTTAGCGATTTACGGGTGCCTTTCAGCCCCATTCAGCAATATGGCGTGCTTCAAATTCAAATACTTCCAGCTTCATGGGCCATCGGGAGTTTTCCATAGGAATACGTGGATGACATCAGCGCTATCACTTTGTACTGGTTTTAATGTCTATGGTCACAATCTCCAACCAGGAAACACAAATGACTTCTACAATTAAGAGGACAAACAAAGTAGGCCTAAGCATTTACATTTATATAGCTTTCTTTAGCTAACTTTAGCGTTGCTTCCTAAACATGCTCAATTTGTTGGCCCTAGTTAAAGCGAATTTATGCTTGATCCAAAATGTGGTCGTAGGCTCAGAATAGAGTGTGTGACTCAATTGTGGAGGCTCCTCAGGCACGCAGAGGCCAAATTGAGCTCCGTAACGCATCACTGTGCACCTCCCAAATGTTGTATCAATGCGGAGGGCTCCGTATAGCTTCGCATTGACATGATTGGTTGACGGTAGGTGGGGGCGGGAGGTCCTGTATAAACACAAACTCACTTCCTTGACAACTTCCTTCACAACAGCTCTGCGCTGCTCCACGAAGCGCAAGAAGTATGAATGCCCTGACTTTTGCAGAGGCCATATCACCGTAAATGCTGCACGGCCAATGCAGACGTTGGATTGACCATGCAGCGCCTTTAAGGTCTATGATTTTCTTTAACAAATTCATGAGTGAAAATGTAGGCCTAAATAGTGTGGAGCCGCAAACACAAGGTTTGGCGCCAAAACCAAATTAATGGTCATACATTTATTTACCTTTTTACAGGTGATAAAAAAATCAATCCAATCAAATCCATTGCTGCAATCATATTTACATGAAGTTGTTTTAGTCGTTGGCAACATTGTAGGCCTACTTGTAAGAGATCAGCTCCGTGACAAGGGACTAGACTAGGTTGCCATTTCAGATGCCCTTTTTGCTCCCCTTCAGATGCTGTTTGTTTTTGCTTGCTTTGAAATAAGTGAAATTGCCATCAAAGTAGGTAAAAATGAGTCTGAGTCCTATTAATATTTATTGAATTGCAAAAAATACTCCAATTTAATTTTGAGCTTTATCAAGGGAAATGGAGTGCAGTCTCTGCTTGGATGTTTAGATAATTTTTCATGATTCATATTTTATGTTTGCCTAGGCCTATATCCCCCGGCTATTTTGGTTGTGCTATGCATGAAAAGCTATATCATTGTAATTAATGTACATTTAGTACACTACATTAAGGTAATTTCGAGTTTTCATGTTTTAATGTCTGGCATTAAGATGCCTTTGGTTCATATAGTGTCAATATTCTGACATTGGGTCATAGTGGCCATATCACCAATATACAACCAAGTAGCAATGTTGATAAACCATATGACCAGTCCCTTTTACACTGAGTATCCCCACAAACAGAGAATACAGTAGATGAAATGACAAGGACAAGTTGTTTGGTTGACATTTGGTTGTAATTTCTTATTACGCCAATCTTGAGTACACAGTACATCTAAATGTACATGGTCCTACTGACTCAAGCAGGGAGACTGGACAGCAAAGAATGGGAATGTATTTGGCTTGTGGCTTTCACAGTTTCTGAATGACGTCACTTGTATTACATATGTTCCCCTCCATGTTTTTCTATCAAAGCAAAAAAGAATGGTGTCATTTTCTGCCCACACAGCAATACACCACGTCACACAAAGACCCTCTTATTCATTCCTCTAAAAATCTTTGGCTATAAAGATGGTGACCTCTGTGTCTCTGGCACTCAGCTGGAAGAATAGTGAGCTTTGATTGACAGGCGATCCCCTCCGTAGCCCAGTGAAGGCAGACTAGCGGGCTGCTCGTGAAGCGCTCTGCGCTAGCTGCTCTCTGCCCCTTGAGTTGTGTCTCAATCAGATGAGGTACATGCAATACACAAAACAACAATGTCCTCTCTCTGCTGAAGAGAGCAGTAAGAACAGTGACACCAGGATATATTGGTGTGTGTGTGTGTCTGTGTGTGTGTGTGTGTGTGTGAGTATGGTGGCTTCTAAAGGGGGGAGGGATAGGGCATAGATATAATGTTTTGAGTGGGACTATCGTTTGTTTTTCAACAGGACAATGACCCAACACACCTCCAGGCTGTGTAAGGGCTATTTGACAAAGAAGGAGAGTGATGGAGTGCTGCATCAGATGACCTGGCCTCCACAATCCCCCGACCTCAACCCAATTGAGATGGTTTGGGATGAGTCAGACGGCAGAGTGAAGGAAAAGCAGCCAACAAGTGCTCAGCATATGTGGGAACTCCTTCAAGACTGTTGGAATAGCATTCCAGAAGAAGCTGGTTGAGAGAATGCCAAGAGTGTGCAAAGCTGTCATCAAGGCAAATAGTGGCTATTTGAAGAATCTGAAATATAAAATATATGTTGATTTGTTTAACACTTTTTTGGTTACTACATGATTCCAAATGTGTTATTTCATAGTTTTGATGTCTTCACTATTATTCTACAATGTAGAAAATAGTAAAAATAAAGAAAAACTCTTGAATGAGTAGGTGTGTCAAAATGTTTGACTGGTACTGCACATACAGTAGCCTACCTAATCTTTGCATCACCCTATACACTCATATATCGCGTGTGCAGAAGCTAGACGCACAAGGATGGGCGTCTAGCTGCTGTATGATAATTTCGTGATAGAATTCTGAGCACCATCCAAGCCTGAGGTCCACAGCGCTTTATTTGGACGGTAATTCATCACATGTAGGTAATTCATCACATGTAGCCTAGGCCTACCACTGCACATGAGATTGCGAATCATGAATGTGTGATTGCGGCTAAGTCTGCTACATGAGACAAATAGACTACTGTGCTTCTGATTAGGCCTTGTGAGTTCCCCTCTTTTTTTTCGCAGCCTTTTTGACTCTGTTTCTCTGTTTCTCTCCTCTTATCTCTCTCTCTCTCTTTCTTTCTTTCTTTCTTTCTCTCTCTCTCTCTCTCTCTCTCTCTCTCTCTCTCTCTCTCTCTCTCTCTCTCTCTCTCTCTCTCTCTCTCTCTCTCTCTCTCTCTCTCTCTCTCTCTCTCTCTTTCTGTGTGTCTCTGCCTCTGTGCCTCTCTTCCTCCATCTCTCTCTTTCCCTCCTCTCTTTCCATCTCTCTCTCTCTCTCTCTCTCTCTCTCTCTCTCTCTCTCTCTCTCTCTCTCTCTCTCTCTCTCTCTCTCTCTCATGTTCTTTTTTATAATGCTCTATCTATGGTCTCAGTAGTTCCACTCTCCTCTCTTTGAAAGTCAATCTTGTTTTTATTCTTGTTTTACTTCATTATTTACCCCGGTACATGCTCACAACATGGCCAGTAGTCTTAGTGTGCCAGCTTGCTTTGTGTAGGAATTACAACTTACACTAACTGCGGGGTGTCTAAGTATGGGCTGAGAGCCAAGAATACTGTCCAAGCTCTTTCCCCTTTTCTGAATCTGTGTGTGTGTGTGTGTGTGTGTGTGTGTGTGTGTGTGTGTGTGTGTCTCAAGTCAAGTATCCTCATCTTCTTCTCTTTACAGAGAATAATTATTTGAGGGAAAATGTAAATTACATCAGCACATGTTTGCCAAGATGGATTTCTAGTAGAATTTGGTCTCGGTGGTGGAATCAATTCTTCTTTTTTTAATTAGGATGTCTAATGTATTATGGGGGAAGCCCTCCCACTGAGAGAAGCCAACAGTACTGTCACATCCTACACACATACAGCACTGACACATCCTATACCGCTGTCATACAGTACAACGGTTGCAAAACAAACTTTCCCCAAAATCCCAGGTTTTCCAGAAATCCTGGCTGGATGATTCCATATTTTCTGCTTATTTTTAATTTTTTAATTTCAACTTTATTTAACCAGGTAAGCCAGTTGAGAACAAGTTCTCATTTACAACTGCGACCTGGCCAAGATAAAGCAAAGCAGTGCGATAAAAACAACAACACAGAGTTACATATGGGGTAAAATAAAACATAAAGTCAAAAATACAACAGAAAATATATATACAGTGTGTGCAAATTTAGCAAGTTATGGAGGTAAGGCAATAAATAGGCTATAGTGCAAAATAATTACAATTAGTATTAACACTGGAATGATGGATGTGCAAGAGATGATGTGCAAATAGAGATACTGGGGTGCAAATGAGCAAAATTAATAACAATATGGGGATGAGGTAGTTGGGTGGGCTAATTTCAGATGGGCTGTGTACAGGTGCAGTGATCGGTAAGGTGCTCTGACAACTGATGCTTAAAGTTAGTGAGGGAGATAAGAGTCTCCAGCTTCAGAGATTTTTGCAATTCGTTCCAGTCATTGGTAGCAGAGAACTGGAAGGAATGGCGGCCAAAGGAGGTGTTGGCTTTGGGGATGACCAGTGAGATATACCTGCTGGAGCGCATACTACGGGTGGGTGTTGCTATGGTGACCAATGAGCTAAGATAAGGCGGGGATTTGCCTAGCAGTGATTTATAGATGGCCTGGACCCAGTGGGTTTGGCGACGAATATGTAGTGAGGACCAGCCAACAAGAGCGTACAGGTCACAGTGGTGGGTAGTATATGGGGCTTTGGTGACAAAACAGATGGCACTGTGATAGACTACCTCCAATTTGCTGAGTAGAGTATTATTCCCTCCTGTTCTGGAAAACCTGGGAATTTTTGGGAAAATACTCCTTACAGTACACTGGCTTACAGACAGAGAGTATAGCAGCTGAATAAACCAAATGTCATGTACAGTACGGCAACTATCAATTAGCTCTTAGCCCATACCACTATTTTGCAGGCCTGCATTGCACCACCCTGCTCTGCTCTGCTCTGCAATGGTAAACATCGTCTTCTCTCTGTCTCTCGGTGTCTATGACATGTTCAGTACATTTAGTGTTATGACCCATCTTTCAAAAACAGAGATTTATTCAAACGAGCAGGAACAATAAAAATGTCTAGATCCTTCCAAGTGCATCTATCTAGTGTATGTGTATGTGTGTGTGTGTGTTTGTGTGTGTGTGCACCAGAGGCTGAGAGTATGTCTGTCAGGCTGCAGTTAGGAGGGTTGGCGCAGTGAATGGCCTTTTGACGAGTGTGTTGTGAAGGTTTAAACTGACAGGAGGGCTGGAAGGAGGGAGGACCAGGGGGGAGAGGGGAGGAGACAGAGTGGAGGAGGGGAGGGGGAGGAGGAGGAGGGGTGAAGCCTCAATGGGGATTGACAGCATCAACTCTGGTAATCCACAATCTTTTTCCCTCTTTCTCTTTCTTTGACTGTTGCACTCGTCTATACAGTACTTCCCCCACACTTTTATCCATTGTTTTCTTTGTGTGCTTCACAAAAGAGGAAATAATTAGAATGACAATGGAAATATGGCTAATCTCCTCTAAGATGCACTCATTACCACAATGTTTAGAGTTAAATGTTCAGATAATTGTTACCTTAATAAGTTCTGGTCTCTCTCAACCTTGTTATTCCCTCTGAAGTGTCTGACAAGTCAGGGGGTGATTTGTTTTATTCTCTACTTTTTATTTTCTCTCTCCTGCTCTCCCTCACTCTCGTCTTCCTTGGCTCCTTAATAATAGTGGGGAACAAATCAAATAATAATAATAGGTTGGTAAACCTAACCATGGAAGCAGCTCACGCTCCGCTCCACCTTCTGAAGAGTGTTTCATGTGTTTCGTGTTGCGGGGGCGCTAAAGGGCTAATTTCTCTCTTGTTTTTTTCTTTCTCTCTTCTTTCTTTTTCTCTTTTAGTAATCCCTGTTTAAAATATTCATAGCTAATCTGCATTTACAATGTAATTACAGCAGGGGCTTTGAGTGATATTGACCGCTTCAGGACAGCTGGAACGCTCACTTAAAGCTTAATCTTGATTTCGCTGATTTGTGTGTGCATGAATAAGTAGAACAACAAGGCAGCGATGTGTAATTCTGCACGGTCAGTTAAGATAAAGCTGCTTTTAATGTGTCAGCATCCACAGCCAAACAGAGAAAACCTAACATAGGAAAATGCTTTTTTGTTTGTGCCTCTCCTCTACTCTCTTTTCTTTCTCTTTCTTTCACTCTCTCACTCTCTCTTTCATTCTCTCTCTCTTTCTCTAATTTTCTCTCTCTAACTCTCTGTCTCTCTAACTCTCTCTTTCTCTAACGCTCTCTCCCTCTCCCTCTCTCTCTCTCTCTCTCTCTCTCTCTCTCTCACTCTCCCTCTCCCTCTCTCTCTCTCCCTCTCCCTCTCCCTCTCCCTCTCCCTCTCCCTCTCCCTCTCCCTCTCCCTCTCCCTCTCTCTCTCTCTCTCTCTCTCTCTCTCTCTCTCTCTCTCTCTCTCTCTCTCTCTCTCTCTCTCTCTCTCTCTCTCTCTCTCTCTCTCTCTCTCTCCCTCTCTCTCAGAGTTGTGTTTGTGCTCTTTTACTGCAGGTAGATTATTCATTGTGCTTCAGGGGTTTGGGGCGATGCGTCCCTTTAAATGAACCACTTGCGTTTGTGACCTGTAATAAATGAGTTTGCAGTCAGTGGTGGAAGCTGTAAGGAGGCATCAGGGAGTGTGGGAATGTACACAGCGAGAGGTGAGAGAGAGAGAGGACGATAAAGGGAGGGATTGAAAGTGATTTCAGAGATTCTAGAGGGAATGGGATGCAGAGTAATAGAATGAGAGAAAGAGGGGAAGATAAATCAGAAAAGGGATAGTAGAGAAATAGAGGGTGAGAGAGTGGGATGAGGTGAAGGAGAAAGCGGAGAGAGAGAAAGAGAGAGAGAGAGAGTGGGATGAGGTGAAGGAGAAAGCGAAGAGAGAGAGAGAATGAGAGAGAGAGTGTGTGAGAGAGAGGAAGAGAGAAAGGGAGAGAGAGATGGGGTGAAGGAGAAAGTGAAATGGTAAGAGAGTCAGGGAAACCGAGTGATCGCTCAGAGAGCAAGAGAGAGTCAGGGAAAGGGAGTGATCGCTCCGAGAGAGAGAGTGAGAGAGAGAGAAAGTCAGGGAAATGGAATGATCGCTCAGAGAGACAGAGAGAGAGAGAGAGAGTGAAAGAGAAAGTCAGGGAAACGGAGTGATCTCTCAGAGAGAGTCTGAGAGGCAGGCAGTGACAGAAATGGTCAACAGCTCTATTGTTCAGCATCTCCCATGGCCCTGAGTTTAGAGGGCTGTGAACCCTGTGTCGCTCTGTGTCAATGTGTGCCAGGACAGCCAGCCTCAGCTGCACACGCACAAACACACACACACACATACACACACACACACACACACAAACAACATTCTGTGCCAGCCTCCACAGCCAGCGGGGCCACTGGTGCCTGTGGAAATTCTGCCTGTCACCCGACTGTGGCTCCGGTGTGTGTGTGTGTGTGCGTGTGTGTGTGTGCGTGTAAGCACCAAGCAGTCACCTTGCAGCAGAGCAGAAATAGTGCAGCCCTGTCTCCCTGCCTGGGTGGAAAGGTACATTAAGCACTGAATGAGAAGGGGAAAGGCAATTGACCTTGGCTGGGTGGCTGAACTGCCTGGCTGGCTGGAGGTGGTGTGTGTGTGTGTGTGTGTGTGTGTGTGTGTGTGTGTGTGTGTGTGTGTGTGTGTGTGTGTGTGTGTGTGTGTGTGTGTGTGTGTGTGTGTGTGTGTGTGTTTGTGTGTGTATGTCTGTGTCTGTGTGTCTGTGTATGTGGATGATGATGATGATGATGCAGGGTGCAGTCTAAGTACCTTTGTTCCGAGAAGGGAAAACATAGCCTGGTTAGGTGTAAGCAGCAGAAAGATGGTCATCTACAGTGGGGAAAAAAAGTATTTAGTCAGCCACCAATTGTGCAAGTTCTCCCACTTAAAAAGATGAGAGAGGCCTGTAATTTTCATCATAGGTACACGTCAACTATGACAGACAAAATGAGGGAAAAAAATCCAGAAAATCACATTGTAGGATTTTTAATGAATTTATTTGCAAATTATGGTGGAAAATAAGTATTTGGTCAATAACAAAAGTTTCTCAATACTTTGTAATATACCCTTTGTTGGCAATGACACAGGTCAAACGTTTTCTGTAAGTCTTCACAAGGTTTTCGCACACTGTTTCTGGTATTTTGGCCCATTCCTCCATGCAGATCTCCTCTAGAGCAGTGATGTTTTGGGGCTGTCGCTGGGCAACACAGACTTTCAACTCCCTCCAAAGATTTTCTATGGGGTTGAGATCTGGAGACTGGCTAGGCCACTCCAGGACCTTGAAATGCTTATTACGAAGCCACTCCTTCGTTGCCTGGGCGGTGTGTTTGGGATCATTGTCATGCTGAAAGACCCAGCCACGTTTCATCTTCAATGCCCTTGCTGATGGAAGGAGGTTTTCACTCAAAATCTCACGATACATGGCCCCATTCATTCTTTCCTTTACACGGATCAGTCGTCCTGGTCCCTTTGCAGAAAAACAGCCCCAAAGCATGATGTTTCCACCCCCATGCTTCACAGTAGGTATGGTGTTCTTTGGATGCAACTCAGCATTCTTTGTCCTCCAAACACAACGAGTTGAGTTTTTACCAAAAAGTTATATTTTGGTTTCATCTGACCATATGACATTCTCCCAATCCTCTTCTGGATCATCCAAATGCACTCTAGCAAACATCAGACGGGCCTGGACATGTACTGGCTTAAGCAGGGGGACACGTCTTGCACTGCAGGATTTGAGTCCCTGGCGGCGTAGTGTGTTACTGATGGTAGGCTTTGTTACTTTGGTCCCAGCTCTCTGCAGGTCATTCACTAGGTCCCCCCGTGTGGTTCTGGGATTTTTGCTCACCGTTCTTGTGATCATTTTGACCCCACAGGGTGAGATCTTGCGTGGAGCCCCAGATCAAGGGGAGATTATCAGTGGTCTTGTATGTCTTCCATTTCCTAATAATTGCTCCCACAGTTGATTTCTTCAAACCAAGCTGCTTACCTATTGCAGATTCAGTCTTCCCAGCCTGCTGCAGGTCTACAATTTTGTTTCTGGTGTCCTTTGACAGCTCTTTGGTCTTGGCCATAGTGGAGTTTGGAGTGTGACTGTTTGAGGTTGTGGACAGGTGTCTTTTATACTGATAACAAGTTCAAACAGGTGCCATTAATACAGGTAACGAGTGGAGGACAGAGGAGCCTCTTAAAGAAGAAGTTACAGGTCTGTGAGAGCCAGAAATCTTGCTTGTTTGTAGGTGACCAAATACTTATTTTCCACCATCATTTGCAAATAAATTCATAAAAAATCCTACAATGTGATTTTCTGGATTTTTTTTCCTCAATTTGTCTGTCATAGTTGACGTGTACCTATGATGAAAATTACAGGCCTCTCTCATATTTTTAAGTGGGAGAACTTGCACAATTGGTGGCTGACTAAATACTTTTTTTCCCCACTGTATATGGACAGCTTGCTATGGTATAAGCACAACAATTGGCAAAGCTAAGATGGATAAGATGATGTATCTGGTCACCAGGTTATGGTCATAAAGTGGTTAATGTTCAGGACGTGTGTGAGTCTGTAAAAGTAAATGTAATTGCATAGTAATTATAATCCTATAATTATTTCAGAACATATGTGCAATTCCTTTGACCTGGAACTGAGATTAGCTAAATGAATTGGTTTGATTGATATGAAAAATGTCATAATCATGGCTCTTAACCAGCAAGATAGTGACTCACGTACAAGTATTGTGACTCTGCTAGCTAAGGGAAGTGGTGGAGAGAAACAATGTGTTAGTGAGTGTTAGAGGGGATGACAAAGAGGAAGCCCAGGTCCAAAGTCAACTGCCTGGTTCCCCTGCTGTTACTGGTCGTTTACCTGAGACACTGGTGCTTTATCACACACACTGCTGCAGCTGCCCTCAGTGGCCATGGACACACACACACACACACACACACACACACACACACACACACACAGACACACAGACACTCACAAACACACACACACGTGCCCATTGCAAACAGACAGGGGTGTCATGCTGAGGTTCAAGCTGTATATGTGCCCCCTCTCCTTTGTTCTATCGCTCCTCTCCTGCTAAGAGACAGTATCCCCCCTGGCAAGGTGAACACCATGCTGATGTAAGATCGTTTGTAACAGTGAGTGAGAAAAAAGAGAGAGAGAGAGAGAGAGAGGGAGAGGGGGGGTAAGAGAAGGAGAGGGAGAAAGAGAGAGAGGGAGAGGGAGAGGGAGAAAGATGGAAGGAGAGGAGAAAGAGAGGGAGATTTTAATGGGGGAGAGAAAGTGTTTAGCTGCATGGAGAGGAGAGACTCACCCTGTGTCCCAATTGGCACCCTATTCCCTATATAATACACTACATTTTTTTCAGGGCCCATAGGGCTCTCACCAAAAGTAGTGCACTATATAGGGAATAGTGTGCCATTTGCGACGCACAACCAGGCATTCCGGCAGGCTAGGTGTTTTTAGCAGGGACAGACAGACAGGTGTGAAAGGGACATGGGTGAGGCTGGTTGGTCCCCAGGAGTATTTAGCCACTATCATAGCTGCTGGATGACACATTAATCAAGCCTGGCCCTTGGGGAGAGCTGGGACGGTGACAGGGACACTTCATCCTAACACAGGACACAGGACAGGATAGCCATATACTGACAAGACAGACACACACTGCCTGCCTCCTCTTCTGTTCTGTTCTCTTCTCTTCCCCTTACAGAAAAAACACGTGATTTCACGTGGAAAACATGATTTCACATGAAATTTCACATGTGAAATCATGTGAAAACGTATTTTTGGAACACTTCACATGTTATCACGTTGTTTTACATTCAAGTCATTTAGCAGATGCTCTTATCCAGAGCGACTTACAAGTTTTACATGTTGTCACGTGATCACATGTAAACGTGTTTTTGGAATACTTCACATGTGAAATTCATGTGGTCTCTTCTAGTCTCTTCTTTTCTCGTCTCTTCTATCCTCTCCTTATCAACTCCGACATCCATATCCATCCTCCCTCTCTTCCTACTGCTCGTCTCTCCCTGCTTTTCGTGGATGGCATGGGGTGATTGATTGATTGATTGATTCAGGTCCAACGTGTCTGGGTTCATTTGGGGGCAGCGCAAGGACACTGTTAAATTAGAAGTTCTGAAAGTAGCACTCACAAGCCAAAAGCGGTCTCTGAAAATTGCTTACTACGTCAGATATGTGCAGCTATGTGCAGCACGTCATTGCTCCCTCTCTCTCCCTCTCTCTCTCTCTCTCTGCTGTGTCCACTGAGCTGTTGGGCCCGCCCTGCAACCTCATTGGATAACGCTGGGCAGGCCTCTTGCTAGCTGTTACTCAAATGTGAGGGGCTGAAGATAATAGGATAAAAAACACAAATTGATAGGGGGCTAGCCCACGTTGGGGGCAACGTAGGGGTAATGGCGCGGGACTGCTTCAAGAAAACAGTTGCTTTCAAACTAGGGATTTCATAGCTAATTGAGGTAAGACAGTGATTCTGCTCATAGATTATGCATGTATGAACTACATATTGACACATCCAGCCCAAAGCGGGAGGTTTAAAAAATACTTTCTTAGTACCAGAGCATGTCTTTAACCATGAAGCCCCAATGTGTTACAGACAGGATAAGGTGTCTGTGAGAACAGCCACAATACCTCAAATTAGAGCACAGTCACGACTCACAGCTCTCGGTTTTCTATAACTGTGTACCTCTACCTATACACAAACTCAATGTCCTCCTGGGCAGTAGCTGCTCAGTGTGGTCTATGAGCAGTGTTAGAGGTAGAGATAGTATCTACCCCTGTGTGTTCTGGGGGCTGAGACATAGATAGAAACAGTGTAACAGGGAGAGACAGAGGGACAGGTAGAGACAGTGGGACAGGTAGAGACAGTGGGATAGGTAGAGACAGTGGGACAGGTAGAGACAGTGGGACAGGTAGAGACAGTGGGACAGGTAGAGACAGAGGGACAGGTAGAGACAGTGGGACAGGTAGAGACAGTGGGACAGGTAGAGACAGTGGGATAGGTAGAGACAGTGGGACAGGTAGAGACAGTGGGATAGGTAGAGACAGTAAGACAGGTAGATACAGTGGGACAGGTAGAGACAGTGGGACAGGTAGAGACAGTGGGACAGGTAGAGACAGTGGGATAGGTAGAGACAGTGGGACAGGTAGGGACAGTGGGATAGGTAGAGACAGTGGGACAGGTAGAGACAGTGTGACAGGTAGAGACAGTGGGACAGGTAGAGACAGTGGGATAGGTAGATACAGTGGGACAGGTAGATACAGTGGGATAGGTAGAGACAGTAAGACAGGTAGAGACAGTGGGACAGGTAGATACAGTGGGATAGGTAGAGACAGTGGGACAGGTAGAGACAGTGGGACAGGTAGAGACAGTGGGATAGGTAGAGACAGTGGGACAGGTAGAGACAGTGGGATAGGTAGAGACAGTGGGACAGGTAGAGACAGTGTGACAGGTAGAGACAGTGGGACAGGTAGAGACAGTGGGATAGGTAGAGACAGTGGGACAGGTAGAGAAAGTGTGACAGGTAGATACAGTGGGATAGGTAGAGACAGTGGGACAGGTAGAGACAGTGGGACAGGTAGAGACTGTGGGACAGGTAGAGACAGTGGGACAGGTAGAGACAGTGGGATAGGTAGAGACAGTGGGACAGGTAGAGACAGTGGGATAGGTAGAGACAGTGGGACAGGTAGAGACAGTGGGACAGGTAGAGACAGTGGGACAGGTAGAGACAGTGGGATAGGTTGAGACAGTGGGACAGGTAGAGACAGTGGGATAGGTAGAGACAGTAAGACAGGTAGATACAGTGGGACAGGTAGATACAGTGGGACAGGTAGAGACAGTGGGACAGGTAGAGACAGTGGGACAGGTAGAGACAGTGGGATAGGTAGAGACAGTGGGACAGGTAGAGACATTGGGATAGGTAGAGACAGTGGGACAGGTAGAGACAGTGGGACAGGTAGAGACAGTGGGACAGGTATAGACAGTGGGACAGGTAGAGACAGTGGGATATGTAGAGACAGTGGGACAGGTAGATACAGTGGGATAGGTAGAGACAGTAAGACAGATAGAGACAGTGGGACAGGTAGAGACAGTGGGACAGGTAGAGACAGTGGGATAGGTAGAGACAGTGGGACAGGTAGAGACAGTGGGACAGGTAGAGACAGTGGGACAGGTAGAGACAGTGGGACAGGTAGAGACAGAGGGACAGGTAGAGACAGTGTGACAGGTAGATACAGTGGGATAGGTAGAGACAGTGGGACAGGTAGAGACAGTGTAACAGGGAGAGACAGTGGGACAGGTAGAGACAGTGTGACAGGTAGAGACAGTAAGACAGGTAGAAACAGTGGGACAGGTATAGACAGTGGGACAGGTAGAGACAGTAAGACAGGTAGAGACAGTGGGACAGGTAGAGACAGTGGGACAGGTAGAGACAGTGGGACAGGTAGAGACAGTGGGACAGGTAGAGACAGTAAGACAGGTATAGACAGTGGGACAGGTAGAGACAGTGGGACAGGTAGAGACCGTGTGACAGGTAGAGACGGTGGGACAGGTAGAGACAGTGGGACAGTTAGAGACAGTGTAACAGGGAGAGACAGTGTGACAGGTAGAGACAGTGTGACAGGTAGAGACAGTGTGTCAGGTAGAGACAGTGGGACAGGTAGAGACAGTGTGTCAGGTAGAGACAGTGGGACAGGTAGAGACAGTGGGACAGGTAGAGACAGTGTAACAGGGAGAGACAGTGGGACAGGTAGAGACAGTGTGACAGGTAGAGACAGTGTGACAGGTAGAGACAGTGTGTCAGGGTAGAGACAGTGTGTCAGGTAGAGACAGTGGGACAGGTAGAGACAGTGTATCAGGGAGAGACAGAGGGACATGTAGAGACAGTGTGTCAGGTAGAGACAGTGGGACAGGTAGAGACAGTGGGACAGGTAAAGACAGTGGGACAGGTAGAGACAGTGGGACAGGTAGAGACAGTGTATCAGGGAGAGACAGAGGGACAGGTAGAGACAGTGTCCTCCCCAGATCAGTGTGTGCTGGGAGCTGAAGCTGTGTGTTCTCTCTAGGGGGCCCTCCCGGTAAGAGAACACCATGTTAACGGAGGGCCAGGGCCAGGAAACAAGGGTTGGACGAGGAGCCAGGGTTAGTTAGGAAACAAGGAGGACAGTGTCTTTTGGTTGCATCCCAAATGGCACCCTATTCCCTTTATAGTGCACTACGTCTGACCAGGACCCATAAGGTGGCATTTGGGATCCAACCACACTAAGGAGTGCCCTCACTAAGGAGCTCCCACATTCACATGACTGGTGATGAGGCGGCTGGTGCCTTGAGAGAACCGAGTCCTTTGCCCAATTGGCTCTGTCTTTGCGTACGTGAGACATAATATTACTCAGTTTGTGTCCCAAATGGCACCCTATTCCCTTTATAATTCACTACTTATATGGGGCCTTGGTCAAAAGTAATGCACTTTATAGGGAATAGGGTGCCACAACTGAGACTTCATATTATCAATTGAGTCAGTCTTATCTGTTTTTGTAAATGGTTGGGCTATGAGAGAATGCTGCCTTGTCTGCACCGGCAGTTACAACCTCTCACTGCTCTGTGTTATCTCTGCCTCCCAATCTCCCTGTGCAGAGATGAGCACTTGTGTGTCACAAACCTGTCTCAGTGTCTCTGGCTGGTTGGCCGGTTCACAATAAACATAGGAAAAAGGCTTTTTGTTTCTCTCTCTCTCTATCCCCCCTCTCTCTCTGTCTCTCTCTCCCCCTCTCTTTCTTTCTATCTCTCTCCCTCTCCCTCTCCCTCTCCCTCTCTCTCCCTCTCCCTCTCTCTCTCTCTCTCTCTCTCTCTCTCTCTCTCTCTCTCTCTCTCTCTCTCTCTCTCGCTCTCTCCATCTCTCGCTCTCTCTCTCCCTCTGTCTCTCTCTCTCTCTGTGTCTCAGTCAGCATTGAAGTCAATAGGATGAATAATACATATAATGTGAATCAGACAGTCTTCCCAGGGATATGTTAAATTGTCAGTACAGTTTTTTTGGGAAAACACAATCTTGTCACTGATGTTAGCCAATAGGCTGCTGCAGCCTGCATGTTATGGGTTGAATCCTAGGCTGTAGTGGAAAATATAGAATACATTGTAGAGTTCCAGTTAGTCTTGGGTTAATTTAACTACATTTTACAGTAACTTAGTGGTAGTTGAACTTAATTAAAATCTAGGTAGTGTTTTCAGTAGTTAATTACTGGAACTACATACAACTACTACCACAAATGTGGTAGGCAATAATAAAGTAGGCAATCATTTCCTTTCTTTTTTGGCATCAGACCTGCCTAATTCTCACTTGAAACATCGTTTTTGTGTTTAATAGTCTAAATTACACCATCTGTTAACATATGACCCTAAAGTGATATGTTCTTGCAATTTTGTATTCACTAACCATGTTTCCATCCACTTCTTTACAAGTATAGTGCATGTTGGATAGAAAATGTCACGACAGGCCTGATGTTGTTTGTGTTAGAAAAATGTATTATTGTCGCCAATTGGATGGAAACCTACAGTAGCTTATGACATTTCAGAGTGTGTTTAACCACATGGTTAAACACACACATACACACACACACACACACACACACACACACACACACACACACACACACACACACACACACACACACACACACACACACACACACACACACACACGTTACCCCAGCTAATTATCTTTCAATTAGCAGTTAGTCAAGTCTTCTTCTCTTAATTAGGGTGGCATGAGGAGAGTTGTCTGCTAGACTAGCTGTTAGCTAACTCTAGGTCCAGTACCAGCTGCCAGGCTGCTAGCTCCCATCAGCCTAATAAGGGCTCAGACACTATGGCCCCGGGGATGCCCTCACCAGGTCAACCTGCCTCACCCGCTGCCTGTGTCTCAGACCAACATGGGCCAGGTACGTAGGCCAGGTACTGTAAGGCCTAATGCAATGGAGAGAGATTGTGTATGTCTGAGAGTGTGAGTGAGCAAAAGGGAATCAGAAAATAATATGAATATTAGGAACACCTTCCTAATATTGAGTTGCACTTTTGCCCTCAGAACAGACTCTACAAGGTGCTGGCCCATGTAGACTCCAATGGTTCCCACAGTTGTGTCAAGATGGCTGGATGTCCATTGGGTAGTGGGTCATTCTTGATACACACAGGAAACTGTTGAGCGTGACAAACCCAGCAACGTTGCAGTTCTTGACACAAACCGGTACGCCTGGCACCTACTACCATACCCTGTTCAAAGGCACTTAAATCTTTTGTCTTCCCCATTCACCCTCTGAATGGAACACATACACAATCCATGTCTCAATTGTCTCAAGGCTTAAAATCCTTGTTTAACCTGTCTCCTCCCCTTCATCTACAATTGAAGTGGATTTAACAGGTGACATCAATAAGGATCATAGCTTTCACTTGGATTCACCTGGTCAGTCTATGTCATGGAAAGAGCAGATGTTGTTAATGTTTTGTACACTCAGTGTATACTGTATGTACTGTATATTATATTATAATAGTATATTGACTATGCAGTCTTTTGGATTAATGTTTTGTGCATTTTCTATGAGTAAAGTAAACTATGTCATTTTTTTAACACTTTTGGAGACCTATTTGTTGTTTTAGTGTATCAGAAAAGGTACATTAAATGTTATCTTCCTCCCCAAACACTTTGAAAAGTCAGATTCCCTGCGTGCTCTCTGATCGCTTGCCTCTTGCCTCCTGCTTCTTGTCTAAACTCCAGAATGCAACTTTTAAATGGGGAGCAAATGTTTCTTGGTAGGTATTCTTCAAGCTTGGCTTGAAGCCGCAGAGAGATTCCCCTAGTTCAGCATATTTCCTGCTTTGTAATATTGCCCTGGTGGTTCTCTGTAGCCATCTGTCATAAGGTGTGTGTGTGTGTGTGTGTGTCAGAGTGGAGCTTCATCCGCATTAGTGCCCACTCTTCTACTCTTCCTCCTCTTTTGCTTTAGTCTCACAGCCATCACCCTTCTCCCTCTGCAGAGGCCAGCACATCTCAGGCCAGCACACTCAGACATCACACTAACAAAGTTCTGGTGTGCTCAATGGACTTTTAACGAGTCAAAAGATCCCTCAAAACCATTTAGAAAAGAGTCCAGCCTGCTTCTTTTCATTTGTATTTTGCTGTGTGTAATTTTTACCCCGTTTTTCTCCCCAATTTCGTGATTACGATCTTGTCTCATCGCTGCAACTCCCCAACGGGCTCAGGAGAGGCGAAGGTCGAGTCATGCGTCCTCCGAAACATGACCCGCCAAACCGCGCTTCTTAACACCCGCTCGCTTAACCCGGAAGCCAGCTGCACCATTGTGTCGGAGGAAAAACCATTCAACTGACGACCGAAGTCAGCCTGCAGGTGCCCGGCCCGCCACAAGGAGTCACTAGAGCGCAATGAGCCAAGTAAAGCCCCCCCACGGCCAAACCCTCCTCTAACCCGGACGACGCTGGACCAATTGTGCTCCGCCCTATGGGACTCCCGGTCACGGCTGGTAATGACACAGCCTGGGATCGAACCCCAGGCTGTAGTGACGCCGCAACACTGCGATGCAGTGCCTTAGACCGCTGCACTACTCGGGAGGCCCCAGCCTGCTTCTTATGTCTGTATGTCCCTGTGTTCCTATATGTAAGGATCAGTTACATATGGTTCAGAAGGATGCCATGATAAAGTCATAGATATGACCTTAGATGACCCGTATGCCTTCACTCACCCTTTCAATCTCTGGTGTACTGCAGGGTTGCATCCCAAATGGCACCCTATCCGCTTTATAGTGCTCTAATTTTGCCCAGCCGCCCTGGTCAAAAGTAGTGCACTATATAGGAAATAGGGTGCCATTTGGGACGAAGGCCAGCTCACCTCCCAGAGCCCCTACCTCTCACAGCTGTAGCGGGGGTAGAGAGGTGCTGTGATGTCAGGGATAACTAAGAGGGAAGCTGTAGATAGGAAGCATGATGTTGATCATTTCCCTTCTCTTCTTCTTCTTGCCATCTGCTCCTGCATTCCACTAATTTACTTAATTAGAACAACAAACCTGACAAAGTGCTCATTAGCTCCAGCTTGCCATCAGCGGAGAGGGGGGAGTAAGAGAGGAAAAGAAGGAGAGAGGAAGCGGGAGAGGGAGTCGGAGGAGGGAACAGCAATCCCCACTTCCCCCTGGGCAGGATGTGACCTCAAATGAGTTCCCCAACCAAGATTCAGATTTTCCCACATCGATGCTGCTGACATCAGAATCTCTCAGAGGTTGCGTCCCAAATAGCACCCTATTGTCTTTAAAATGCACAACTTTTGACCAGGACCTCTGAAAATCTCTCACTCTCCTCAGCTCTTAGTGTAACACTCTAACCTCGATCGCACTAAATGTGTTTTGGAAGCACCCACGATATCAGTGTTACATTAGAATGATCCATGGCATCATTCTAATGCGTAATGAGTGTGCTTATAGTCTCAGTCTGTGATTCTGTCGAGACCAATGTGGAGGTTTGCAGTGATGCCACCGATGTGCCTTTCTCAGTTTTTGTTGTGTATCTCCAAGCCTTTGTCTCAGGCTGGTGACGTGGTTGGGGTGAGGGAGAGTGGAGAGAGGAGATGAGAGGGGAGAAGAGTGGAGAGTAAAGGAGAGAGGAGGGAGGATAGGAGGAGGAGAGGAAAGCAAAGCACATAATGGGAGAGGAAAGGAGAGAAGAGAGGAGAGAATATAGAGGAGAGAATAGGGTAGCAGGGTTTCCGTGTGCCTTTATGTGGAACAGGGTCCCTCAGGACAGGACGTCACAGAACACTGGCTCTACTGTCACAGCCTGAACCCTGCCAGCCAGCCAGCCGGTCACATCCCCATAGAATGTACAGGAACTGCATCCCAAATGGTACCCTGTTCCCTTTACAGTGCACTACTTTTGACCAGGGACTATAGGGCCAATCCAAAACAAAGGACTTGGTAAAGGACAACAGGGAAGCTTTCCTTTGTCATTCGTCATCTAGTAAAAGAGGATGGTGAAACTGCCATGTAAATGCATGCTACCATGGTCATTCCCCCTAATATCTTCCTACTGTAGCTCTCTATATAGAAACGTCTCTAAACCTCTGTTTTGAATCCTCTCAGTCTCATTTCGAGTCCAAATACTAATACTCTTGCTGGTAGCTGCTACAGTAGCTAAAGTCCTTGGAATCTGAGACAAACCTGAGAATAACCGTCAAACAAATAAATAGATGCAAATAAAAGTTGAGTGTTTGCAAAGCGGCTAGTTAATGTTTGTGTTGCAGGGCATGTGAGCAGCCTTTACTCCATGACAGGCAGCCTGTCTACCTGACGACTGATGGAAGAGAGATGCGAGGAGAAATGTTAGCTAGCGAGGCGCTAATGCTTGAGATGCTAATGAGTGGAGGGCTCAGATGAATAAGCAAGAGGTCTGTTGTTTGTATCAGGCTCTGCTGGGCTGCGGGTGAGGTGGATTGACGGGTGGTTCTGCAACCAACTACACACCCTGTTTATCAACCCTCCTCCGTCTTCCTCTCTCTCTCTCTCTCTCTCTCTCTCTCTCTCTCTCTCTCTCTCTTTCTTTTTCTCTGTGTTTCTGCCTCTGTCTCTCTTCCTCCATCACTCGCTTTCCCTTCTCTCTCTGTCTCTCTCTCTCTCCATTCCTGTACACCCTTTTCCTACCCCTCCCTCCCTCCCTCCCTCCCTCCCTCCCTCCCTCCCTCCCTCCCTCCCTCCCTCCCTCCCTCCCTCCCTCCCTCCCTCCCTCCCTCCCTCCCTCCCACCTTCTACACCACCCCATCCCTCCCTCCTTCCCTCCTCCCTACACCCCTTCCACCCAGAAATGTCACTGGGGTTCTGTATCGTCCGTCAAATTGGCATCTCTGACAGAGTGTGTGGCTAAAAGGCCATGCTCCGATTGGCATGGGATCTTCTGACTGGGCTGTGTGAGGCAGGCAGGCCGCTCTCTCCCAGCTAAACACACACACACACTCTCTCTCTCTCTCTCTCTCTCTCTCTCTCTCTCTCTCTCTCTCTCTCTCTCCGCGGCTATTAAAATCCAAACACTCTCTGAAAAATATCGACTCCACTTTGCTTTTCCCTTTGTTCCCTGTCCATATTCTTCTGACTCTGAGGAGGATTTTTCTGTTGTGTGTTTCTGTTGGTGTCAGGTTGGGTTTGTGTCAAGAGTCTGTGCGAATTAAATGTACAATCTTTCCTACAGTTTTAAGGGGTAGACATGATAACACAACAGAAAAACAGCAGAAGGTTAGTGTGATCTACATTTGTAAGACTAATTGATTCCCACTAGTCTAAGAAGATAAATAGTACAACAATGTAACCCCACAGTCAATACACTGACAGAACTGGAGACGTGGGACTATCGTTAACAGTTGTCAGACAAAATTATTAATTGTCCCTCTCTTCTACCTGACGCCATCAGCTAATCACAATTCAGCTTGACTGGAATAAGAAGTGAATGAATCAGAGCTGTTTTACTATGGGCCAGAAGATGGCCTAAAGCCTTTTCTAGTCTACTACACTTTATTCGAGTGATTAGTATTGAAAACACACATAGCCTTAAAGAGCTGTCCCTTTGGCCATCGATATGTAGGTAAGACCACTTACCACTTTGGATTATTTCCTCTTTACTCTAAATGCACAAACCACCGAATTTGGCATGTTTGATTGAATCATGCAGTATCTTTTCTATGCATTAGGCCTAGCACAGTGGTCGCCAACCAAACACTTCTGTAGAAAAGCCAACGATAAAGGCTTGCGCAACTTAATTTTTTTATTTGATTAGTGTTGCGTTGTTGGCGGTAGGTGAACTTGATTCAAAAGCCCTGCACACTGGGTAAGCAAAGTGTTTTTTTGTACTTTTCAGTGATATCCAATTGGAAGTTACGTCTTGTCCCATCGCTGCAACTCCCCTACGGACTCGGGAGAGGCGAAGTTCGAGAGCCATGCGTCCTCCGAAACACGACCCTGCCAAGCCACACTGCTTCTTGACACACTGCTCGCTTAACCCGGAAGCCAGCCGCACCAATGTGTTGGAGGAAACATCGTACAACTGGCGAAGCCAGCGTCCATGTGCCCAGCCGCCACAAGGAGTTGCTAGAGCGCGATGGGACAAGGACATCCCAGCCGGCCAAACCCTCCCCTAACCCGGACAACGCTGGGACAATTGTGCACAGCCTCATGGGTCTCCTGGTCGCAGCCGGCTGCGACACAGCCCGGGATCGAACCTGGATCTGTAGTGACGCCTCTAGCACTGATCAGTGCCTTAGATCGCCAGTGTTCCCATTTTGACCCATTTATTTGTCTGAATAGACGAACTCCGCCTACCCGGCGGACCGGGAGTTTGGCTAAATCGAGTGCTCAAATCACTGTGCCTACAGAGCTTCCACGACCCTGGCCACAGCAATGTTTGATAGGCTAACAGCCTACGTAAGATTTAATAACTTTTAAAACCATGTCCACAGAGATACTGTCAAAGAATACAGCAAAGAGCTGCTGTTTTTATGAGTGAGTTTGTTTACGTTTTTATTCAGCACTGTCAACACTGTTTTTATTCAACACTATTACAGAACATAAAACGCGCTTCTCCATACTTCCGCTCGCACTACAGCTGCAACGAATGAGTAGCGAAGTGTATCGATAACTCTGCGTTTTTATTATTATTAGCAGCTCATCGTGTCTATTTTAATATCGAGGAATACTTAACTTTTTCTGGTCATAGGAACAACATGAATTTGTGCATGAGGCAGTTGCGGTGCGACTCGAGTTTCACGATCAGGTGGAAGACAATGTCCCCTCTCTCTGGTCAGTCTCACCAGAGGAAAGGAAGGAGAGAGCAGGGACCTTGAGAGGCGGACCCTCTGCTGCTCTCTCCCTCCTTCTGCTGAGACTAATGCCGTATTCAAAACAACTGGGAACTCTGGGGGAAAAAACGAGATCCGACTGGGAAAAATAATTTTGAATGGTCATCCAACTCAGAATTCCAAGTCGGAAACTCTGGCATCTTACTACAGCTACGACTTTCCGACCTGAAAATCACTGACGTCATGATTTGACCTCAATTTTTTCCTTAGTTCCAACTGATCTATTTTGTTATCAAAGCTTGAGATTTGAAATATAATATAGTCTGATAATAACAATATTGGCAGGCCAGGCAGATAGCCAATATGCTGTGATGTGTTAGGCCTACTGCCCAAACCTCATTCCTACAAAACTGTTTTTACTAGGTTAATGTTACATTACACAAGACATGTTTAAAAAAAAATTGGAGCAGTAGTTCTCGGCTTGCTTTTTGACTGTGAAAGTGATATTGCCTCAGAAAAGCTTGGTGACCCCTGGCCTAGCATGTGAATAGACATTTTCCACCCCATAGTCAAATAAAATGGCGGAGGGAGATTGCGGCTGTATTATACTATGTCCACGCCATACACTGGACTGTCAGAAAGCTAATTCACACTACAGCTGTAATTGATGAGATACCCACGTAGCTCCGGTCCGTTCTGAAGCTTCTGAGTGTCTTCTGGTTGGTTCCATCCCCCAAACGTCACCTCATTGGTTCCTATTTCCAGTCTTAGTGGTCAGTGGTTGGTTAAACCCTACCCTTTGATTGACAGGGATGTGCCAGATCCAAATTCAACAAAAATCTAATCATCAGTAGAAAATAGTTTCTAAGTCTGTGACCATTTTAAAAATTATTCTCTGTTCAATGTTTCATCTACTCTCCCTGCCACTGTGCTTCTGCTTGCTCTTTGGTGTGTATTTCAGGTTATTATAAAACACATTGTGACTACTGTTGATGTATATAAAGGGCTTTATAAAAACAATTTGAGGTGACCTGGTTCAGAGTATTTTGACTTAGAATTCAAGATTGTGTAGAGATATTACATTTTCAGTAGAACAGGTTGTTTGGGGCAGGCCTTTCTGATCCAGTGACATGGGCATGTTCTGCGTCCCAAATGGCACCCGATTTCCTATATACTGTAGTGCACTAATTTTGACAAGCACCCAATGTAGGCAATAGGGTGCCGTTTGGGACACACTAGGTTAATATAACTGTTTCCAGTTTCCTCTCATACATACACTACATGACCAAAAGTATGTGGACACCTGCTCGTCGAACATCTCCTTCCAAAATCATGGGCATTAATATGGAGTTGGTCCCCCCTTTGCTGCTATAACATTTTCCACTCTTCTGGGAAGGCTTTTCACTAGATGTTGGAACATTGCTGCGGGGACTTGCTTCCATTCAGCCACTAGAGCATTAGTGTGGTCGGGCACTGATGTTGGGAGATTAGGCCTGGCTCGCATTCGGCGTTCCAATTCATCCCAAAGGTGTTCGATGGGGTTGAGGTCAGGGTTCTGCAGGCAAGGTTCTTACACACCAATCTCGACAAACCATTTCTCTATGGACCTCGCTTTGTGCACGGGGGTATTGTCATGCTGAAACAGAAAAGGGCATTCCCCAAACTGTTGCCACAAAGTTGAAAGCACAGAATCGTCTAGAATGTCTTTGTATGCTTTAGCGTTAAGATTTCCCTTCACTGGAACTAAGGGGCCTAGCCCGAACCATGAAAAACAGCCCCAGACCATTATTCCTCCTCCACCAAATTCTATAGTTGGCACTATGCATTGGGGCAGGTAGCGTTCTCCTGACATCTGCCAAACCCAGATTTGTCCGTCGGACTGCCAGAATGTGAAACGTGATTCATCACTCCAGAGAACGTGTTTCCATTGCATCCAGAGTCCAATGGCGGCGATCTTTACACCACTCCAGCCGACACTTGGCATTGCGCATGGTGATCTTAGGCTTGTGTGCGGCTGCTCGGCCATGGAAACCCATTTCATGAAGCTTCCGACTAACAGTTATTGTGCTGACGTTGCTTCCAGAGGCATTTTGGAACTCGGTAGTGAGTGTTGCAGGACAGACGATTTTTACGCACTACACGCTTCAGCACTCGGCGGGCCCGTTCTGTTAGCTTGTGTGACCTACCACTTTGCGGCTGAGCTGTTGTTGCTCCTAGACGTTTCCACAATAACAGCACTTACAGTTGACCGGGGCAGCTCTAGCAGGGCAGAAATTTGACCAACTGACTTATTGTAAAGGTGGCATCCTATGACGGTGCCACAATGAAAGTCACTGAGCTCTTCAGTAAGGCATTCTACTGCCAATGTTTGTCTATGGAGATTGCATGGCTGTGTGCTCGATTTTATACACCTGTCATCAACGGGTGTGGCTGAAGTAGCCAAATCCACTAATTTGAAGGGGTGTCTACATATTTTGTATATATAGTGTATATATGAGGCTGACAACCAACAGTTTGGCCAAACATAGGCAGCTAAAATTGGCACAGACCATAGAGGATGGCTGCTTGCTGTGTGTGTGTGTGTGTGTGTGTGTGTGTGTGTGTGTGTGTGTGTGAGTGAGTGAGTGAGTGAGTGATGCAACAGAGAAAAGTAGGATGAAGATGCTAGCATGAGGCCTGTTGTTATGAGTGTTTCCTGGGGACTGAAAACCCACAGGGCCGTGGAGGACTAAAGCCACAACACTGCTCTAATAATAAGGCCACATGTGTGTTAGAGTGTGTTCCTCTCTTGTGTCTGTCTGTGTGTCTGTCTGTGTGTCTGTCTGTGTATCTGACTGTGTGTGTATTTGTCTGTGTGTCTGTCTGTCCACATGCCTGGTTGTGTCTATGTGTGAATAATTGCTGTGCATTTGTGTGTGTTTGTGTGTTTGTGTGTGCCTAAGTGAGTGGAACTAACCAATGGTATGGGACAATATGCTTTAATGGGTATATCTTATTGATTTTGTTAATGTGGTAGCACATGTTTGCACCGTATGCGTGAATACTGTACATACACTATGTGTGGGTATTGTCGTGTGTGATTGCAAGTGTGTGTACGTCCTGCGTGTTTGTGTGAGTGTGTGTGTGTATTTCTGTTGGGCAGTGGCGTCATAAAGCCTGGGCTTCCGGGGCTTCAGCCCTGGATCTTTCAGATCCAGCCCCAATCATTTTGATGGTCCCAAAATACTGCAGTATATAAAAATATATATACTGACATTTTTTAATGAAAAAAATAAACAATACAATATACTGAGCTAGGCAGTAGCAGGCAATGCAAGAAGCCTTTGGAGTGACGCAATGCCTGTTGTGATTGGTCGAGATTTCACAATGCAGAGGACCGCTCACGTCCCTTGACCCCACCCCTACAGCACCGGTTAGATGTCAATGTCATCACTCAGCAAAAAGCCTGTCACTTAGTCAGAGTCTGGATATTCAGAACTTGACAAGACACAGAGACCGCAACAGAAGAATAGGTGATGGAGAGAGACACCTGACAAGACACAGAGACCACAACAGAAGAATAGGTGATGGAGAGAGACACACCAGACAAGACACAGAGACCACAACAGAAGAATAGGTGATGGAGAGAGACACACCTGACAAGACACAGAGACCGCAACAGAATAATAGGTGATGGAGAGAGACACCAGACAAGACACAGAGACTGCAACAGAAGAATAGGTGATGGAGGGAGACACCAGACAAGACACAGAGACCACAACAGAAGAATAGGTGATGGAGAGAGACACACCTGACAAGACACAGAGACCACAACAGAATAATAGGTGATGGAGAGAGACACACCTGACAAGACACAGAGACCACAACAGAATAATAGGTGATGGAGAGAGACACACCTGACAAGACACAGAGACCACAACAGAAGAATAGGTGATGGAGAGAGACACACCAGACAAGACACAGAGACCGCAACAGAAGAATAGGTGATGGAGAGAGACACACCTGACAAGACACAGAGACCACAACAGAAGAATAGGTGATGGAGAGAGACACCAGACAAGACACAGAGACCACAACAGAAGAATATGTGATGGAGCGAGACACACCTGACAAGACACAGAGACCACAACAGAAGAATAGGTGATGGAGAGAGACACCAGACAAGACACAGAGACCACAACAGAAGAATATGTGATGGAGCGAGACACACCTGACAAGACACAGAGACAGCTACAAAAGAATAGGATATGCTGGAGAGAGACACCAGAAGAACAGAACAGGCCATAACAGAAGAGGATAGACAAAGGAGACAGTAACAAACAAGAACCTGAGACAGCAACAGACAAGACACAGATAAAGTGACAGAAGAGGGCAGAGGTGGATCGAGCACACAGTAGACTGTATCACTTCAAGCTGCTCTATAGATTCTAATTAGTTGTATTTATTTGCACAAATGATGAGGTGAAATACAGACAGTGAAAAAGTTAAACATGGTTTACAAATAACATCAATTCACTACCCTAGTACTTTGTTTGTGATAATATGCAAACCATAATGAAAAATATGCTGATTTCAAAGGTGATTTCCACCAAAAACTTTATTAATTCACTTATTCGGTCTCTCTCTCACTTCTCTCTCAAAGATTATCGACTGCTCCGACTGGCTGGCCCCTCTTGCCTCTTAAATTACATCATTACTGGTTAAAGAGACAGTGCACATTTTTATAAAAGAAGCTACTTCTATGCCAATGTTGATCAGTACAATACAATAAGTCCCAAATGGAAGGGAAACAGATTGTTTGTCATCTGTAGCCCTATGAAATCAGCCAAAACAAGCTCAATAACTCAATACATGCACACACTCCTATTGAATAGGCTATGCATTCACCTGCATTGTGGATAGGCCTAGGCTACATCTTGATTTACCCAGTTTATCAATAGAGATTTACCATTCAAATAAATGATTACCATTATGTTGTTATGTAGTTAGATTGGTAAAAACAAAGTCAAATTGATTGTATGATTGTATAATTGATTCATTAATGCATACATAGCTGTCTCTGAAAAATGTTGACATAAAAAAATTCAAATGTAAATATATTGAAGTCAAAAGATGCCCAACGATTGAACAGAGCAGTAGCTGAGTTCTTCTGTCTGGTCAAGTGCCATTCTGTGACTTTGGCTAATATGCCTTCTTTTTTTGCCGTGGTATCGTTTTTGGTATCGTTTTGGTATCGAGTATCGTGATGGTATCGAATATTGTGATACTAAACATGGTATCGGTATCGAAGTCAAAATTGTGGTATCGTGACAACACTACAACATAGTCAGTAACACTTCTTCAAAATAGTCCAAATTAATCTATACTGAACAAAAATATAAATGCAACATGCAACGATTTAAAAGATTTTACTGAATTACAGTTCATATATGGAAATCAGTAAATTGAAATAAATTCATTAGGACCTAATCTATGGATTTCACATGACTGGGCAGGGGTGCAGCCATGGGTGGGCCTTGGAGGGCATAGGCCCACTCACTGGGGAGCCATGCCCAGCCAATCAGAATTAGTTTTTCCCCACAAAAGGGCTTTATTACAGACAGAAATACTCCTCAACACAAGTTGCACCTGTATAATGATCATGCTGTTTAATCAGCTTCTTGATATGCCACACCTGTCAGGTGGATGGATTATCTTGGCAAATGAGAAATGCTCACTAACAGGGATGTGAACACATTTGTGCACAAAATCTGAGAGAAATAAGCTTTTTGTGCGTATGGAACATTTCTGGGATCTTTTATTTCAGCTCATGAAACATGGGACCAACACTTTACATGTTGCGTTAATATTTTTGTTCAGTGTAGGATAAATCAAGAAATCTGTCATTATTTTAGGTTTTTGCAGAGGAGGTCTTTTTTACATCTAGCTAAGATGTTTGATGCAGTATTTCTCAAGTGAACAAATTTGCATGAAAACTAGTCTTCCTCTTTTTTGAATGACAACAAACACTTAACTGAAGAATCCCATCCATAGTTCCCATCCCTACTGTTGACAAATCACAGATGAAAGGGTGTAGACTTCAGCTACCAAACTTCAACTTGCCAAAAAAAAAAATTGTGGGCGTGAACAGCTGAAAAAAACCCTGCCTACCACCAAATCGAACAAAACGTCACAAAATCTTGTCATAATATATCCGCGAACCGTTCCAATTGGTTAGCATGCGACAGGCTTTAGGCTAAAGTAACCCGGGTAGCAGGGTTATGAAGAGAGGGAGAGGGGGTGGCTGTACTGCTGCACACACACACACACACACACACACACACACACACAGACTGAGGCATAGCAAAACGTTCAACTTTGAAAGTTTGGCTCCTAATTAGTGGAATTAGCCAGAGATCAAAGAGGACAATTAAGAGTGGTGTTGTAATGCACGGTCTCATTAACATCACAATGAACAGCACGCTGCACACGGCAGTGTGTGTGTATGTTTGTGTTTGCGTGGACTGAACAGTGGAGAGGAGGAGAGCACCTCATTATAAAGAACTTCTACCATACAGAGGCCCTGAGATCAGCCAGATTGCTCATCAGGAGCGCCAAGCTACTTAGTAATACGCAATGCAGGCAGCCATAGACGCATGTACACTGGCAAACACACACAACTCAAATCAAATCAAATCAAATTGTATTGGTCACATGCGCCGAATACAACAGGTGCAGACATTACAGTGAAATGCTTACTTACAGCCCTTAGCCAACAGTGCATTTATTTTTAACAAAAAAAGTTAAAATAAAACAACAACAAAAAAAGTGTTGAGAAAAGAAGTAAAATAAAATAACAGTAGGGAGGCTATATATACTGGGGGGTACCGGTGCAGAGTCAATGTGCGGGGGCACCGGCTAGTTGAGGTAGTTGAAGTAATATGTACATGTGGGTAGAGTTAAAGTGACTATGCATAAATAATTAACAGAGTAGCAGCAGCGTAAAAAGGATGGGGTGGGGGGCAGTGCAAATAGTCCGGGTAGCCATGATTAGCTGTTCAGGAGTCTTATGGCTTGGGGGTAGAAGCTGTTGAGAAGTCTTTTGGACCTAGACTTGGCACTCCGGTACCGCTTGCCGTGCGGTAGCTGAGAGAACAGTCTATGACTAGGGGTGGCTGGAGTCTTTGACAATTTTGAGGGCCTTCCTCTGACACCACCTGGTATAGAGGTCCTGGATGGCAGGAAACTTGGCCCCAGTGATGTACTGGGCCGTACGCCACTACCCTCTGTAGTGCCTTGCGGTCGGAGGCCAAGCAGTTGCCATACCAGGCGGTGATGCAACCAGTCAGGATGCTCTCGATGGTGCAGCTGTAGAATTTTTTTGAGGATCTGAGGACCCATGCCAAATCTTTTTCAGTCTCCTGAGGGGGAATAGGCTTTGTCGTGCCCTCTTCACGACTGTCTTGGTGTGTTTGGACCATGATAGTTCGTTGGTGATGTGGACACCAAGGAACTTGAAGCTCTCAACCTGTTCCACTACAGCCCCGTCGATGAGAATGGGGGGCGTGCTCAGTCCTCTTTTTTTTTCCTGTAGTCCACAATCATCTCCTTTGTCTTGGTCACATTGAGGGAGAGGTTGTTGTCCTGGCACCACACGGCCAGGTCTCTGACCTCCTCCCTATAGGCTGTCTCGTCGTTGTCGGTGATCAGGCCTACCACTGTTGTGTGGTCGGCAAACTTAATGATGTTGTTGGAGTCGTGCCTGGCCATGCAGTCATGGGTGAACACTGAGCACGCACCCCTGAGGGGCCCCCATGTTGAGGATCAGTGTGGCAGATGTGTTGTTACCTACCCTTACCACCTGGGGGCGGCCCGTCAGGAAGTCCAGGATCCAGTTGCAGAGGGAGGTGTTTAGTCCCAGGATCCTTAGCTTAGTGATGAGCTTTGAGGGCACTATGGTGTTGAATGCTGAGCTGTAGTCAATGAATAGCATTCTCACGTAGGTGTTCCTCTTGTCCAGGTGGGAAAGGGCAGTGTGGAGTGCAATAGAGATTGCATCATCTGTGGATCTGTTGGGGCGGTATGCAAATTGGAGTGGGTCTAGGGTTTCTAGGATAATGCTGTTGATGTGAGCCATGACCAGCCTTTCAAAGCACTTCATGGCTACAGACGTCAGTGCTACGGGTCGGTAGTCATTTAGGCAGGTTATCTTAGAGTCCTTGGGCACGGGGACTATGGTGGTCTGCTTGAAACATGTTGGTATTACAGACTCAGTCAGGGACATGTTGAAAATATCAGTGAAGACACTTGCCAGTTGGTCAGCACATGCTCGGAGTACACGTCCTGGTAATCCATCTGGCCCTGCGGCCTTGTGAATGTTGACCTGCTTAAAAGTCTTACTCACATCGGCTACGGAGAGCGTGATCACATAGTCATCCGGAACAGCTGGTGCTCTCATGCATGCTTCAGTGTTGCTTGCCTCGGGCGAGCATAGAAGTGGTTTAGCCTCGTCTGGTAGGCTTGTGTCACTGGGCAGCTCGCGGCTGTGCTTCCCTTTGTAGTCTGTAATAGTTTTCAAGCCCTGCCACATCCGACGAGCGTCAGAGCCAGTGTAGGACGATTCAATCTTAGTCCTGTATTGACTCTTTTTCTGTTTGATGGTTCGTCGGAGGGCATAGCGGGATTTCTTATAAGCGTCCGGGTTAGAGTCCCGTTCCTTGAAAGCGGCAGCTCTACCCTTTAGCTCAGTGCGGATGTTTCCTGTAATCCATGGCTTCTGGTTGGGGTATGTACGTACGGTCACTGTGGGGACAACATCATCGATGCACTTATTGATGAAGCCAGTGACTGATGTGGTGTACTCCTCAATGCTGTCTGAAGAATCTTGGAACATGTTCCAGTCTGTGCTAGCAAAACAGTCCTGTAGCTTAGCATCTGCGTCATCTGACCACTTTTTTATTAACCGAGTCACTGGTGCTTCCTGCTTTAGTTTTTGCTTATAAGCAGGAATCAGGAGGATAGAGTTATGGTCAGATTTGCCAAATGGAGGGCGAGGGAGAGCTTTGAATGCGTCTCTGTGTGTGGAGTAAAGGTGGTCTAGAGTTTTTTTTCCTCTGGTTGCACATTTAACATGCTGGTAGAAATTAGGTAGAACGGATTAAGTTTCCCTGCATTAAAGTCCCCGGCCACTAGGAGTGCTGCATCTGGATGAGCATTTTCCTGTTGATTTATGGCCTTGTACAACTCATTCAGTGCAATCTTAATGCCAGCATTGGTTTGTGGTGGTAAATAGACAGCTATGAAAAATATAGATGAAAACTCTCTTGGTAAATAGTGTGGTCTACAGCTTATCATAAGATACTCTACCTCAGGCGAGTAAAACCTCGAGACTTCCTTAGTATTTGAACACACCATCCACACACCATCCTCCCTCTCATACCACCTCTCACTGTGTTTGTTTTCACAAAGGAAAACAAAAGCTGATATCACTCTCTGTTCTCCTCCAAATACAGCATAGTTAAGAGGGGAATTAAACTTTCCTCTGTTGTTCTCACTCTGTTGTTGTACCACAGTCTGAGTTGGGTGTGTGTGTGAGTGTGCGAGTGCGTGTGAGAGTGTGCATGTGCGTGTGTGCTCTGTTGAAGTCAGAGTCTGAAAGATGACTCATCTACACTACAAAGATAGATAGTCCATAATTGTTGTTGATTGTAGCTGCTCTCTCTGATGAGGAAGAGGATGAGACCATGAAATAGACTTATATGACTACCTGACTACTCTGTCTGCATCACAAGTGGCACCCTATTCCCTATATAGTGCACTACTTTTGACCAGGGCCCATCAGGCTCCAGGTCAAATGTAGTGCACTATACAGGGGATAGGGTACCATTGTTAACTCTTGTTTCCTTAAAAACAAGAGCCTAGACTCATTAATAGATAACTGTGGTTTCACTTATGATGAACACAAACTGAGCAAAAGATCAGAGGATTGGAGAGACCAGCTATTTGTCTATAACACTCAACATAAACCGTCTTTGGCTCTCTGTCATGTAGGCCAATGACGTTGGTTCAGCATTATGGTACAATCGGCCACTTAGTCCATAGAGGAAATTAAGACAAGTGTATGATGTTTAATTTGGCCTTTAGGTATACAGACATTTTACTCTGCTATTTGAATAGACTGACTGACCCCTTCTAACTGTATTTGAAACAGTTGGTTGTGTGGGTTATGCTGAGGTGGCAGGTCTGTCTCACCATCAGTAAGTTCTTTGCTTGCGTGCGTTCCCAACCGTATCTTCACCCACACCAAAAGAGCTGCAATTCCTCCACCTTCCTCTTCCTCCTCTCCTCCCTCCTCCCTCACTCATTAGTTTTTCCTAAATGGTAAAGGTGGTTTGGGCTGGCACATCACGGCACAGCAGGCGTTTGGGTCCTGGAGTAGACAGCTGCCCCCCCTCTCCCCCAGCACCTATTAGGGTGATTATCAGTGGTGTCAATCAGAGGCCCGTCCTCCACTGGCCTGGAGGGGCTGAGTTGATGGACAGATCCAGAGGTCCACTGAGACTGAGAGAAGAGGGGAGAGGAGTGGGGAGCGGAAGGGAGAGGAGAGGTGCATGCAGCATGCTTTCACCACCTGGACAGGAGAGAGTAGACTGGAGTAGGAGAGAAAATAGCAGCCCAAGTGTTGTCTGGGGGGACTGTCTTTCCTTTTTAGACCTAGTTGCAGCTTCCTCCCAATCAGATGTTATTAACTTATTTTGTTGTCCCTTTTTTACCATCTTCCTAACAACTCAGGCTACTGTAGACCCTATCTAATCATTGACTCGAGGTAATATGATGTCCTCATCTGGACAGTCCACAGGACACATCGGGACAATGGGAGGGACTTCAGGACATATCAGGGTGGGTTGGGGGGACATTTGTTTCAGCAGGACAGACAGGATGAAGCTAATACAACTATGTTTTTTATAAGCTCAGGAGAGAAAAAGCTTTTCTCTTTCATGTTGTTCAAAGCCTTTTATTCTCTCCTTGTCCCCTTTCTTCTCTTTCTACTACCTTTATCATTATTTTCCTTTCGTCATTTTCTCTGTTCTCTCCATCCCTCCAGTCTTGTGGTGTTTCCTTCTGCTTTAGTATCAGCTCATTACTGTGAATAAATAGTATTTCTGGGCAGAAGTGTTAAATATTCCTGTTATCTTTAAAGGGCCAGCTGCAGTGGCTGCAGCTGCAGCTAGCTAGCTAGCTGCATGGAGCCACCATTAACATGGCACCTGGAAAGAGTTTTTAAACAAGCGCTAACCGCTAGCAAGCAGGCAGGCAGGCCTAATCTCTTTAGTTTTCAAACGCCATACAGCTTGATCAACCAATGTCTATTTTCTACTGTTTGGACTGTCTGTCTGTTATTGTTCAGCAATTATGGAGTGAATGCATCACAAGCATGACAAGTAAAATCAGTCAGTCAGACATTGGAAGTGTTTTTTATTTGGCACCGTTTGCAGTTCATATTTCTTTATTAAACTGTTTATTTAACCTTTATTTAACTAGGCAAGACAATTAGGAATGAATTATTATTTACAATGACGACCTGCACAATGATGTGGAAAGTCACAATGTGTGAGGGGGGCTTAAACTGCATCCCTGTCTCACCCCACAGCCCTGTGGAAAGAAATGTGTGTGTTTTTTGCCAATTTTAACCGCACACTTGTTGTTTGTGTACATGGATTTTATAATGTCATATGTTTTCCCCCAACCCCACTTTCCATCAATTTGTATATCAGACCCTCATGCCAAATTGAGTCAAAAGCTTTTTTGAAATCAACAAAGCATGAGAAGACTTTGCCTTCGTTTTGGTTTGTTTGTTTGTCAATTAGGGTGTGCAGGGTGAATACGTGGTCTGTCGTACTGTAATTTGGTAAAAAGCCAATTTGACATTTGCTCAGTACATTGTTTTCACTGAGGAAATTAACTAGTCTGCTGTTAATGATAAAGGTTGCTGTTGACGCATATCCCACGGTAGTTATTGGGGTCAAATTTGTCTAAACTTTTGTGGATTGGGGTGATCAGTCCCGGGTTCCAAATATTGGGGAAGATGCCAGAGCTAAGGATGATGTTAAAGAGTTTGAATTTGTGGTCTGTATATTTTATCATTTCATTGAGGATACCATCAACACCACAGGCCTTTTTTGGGTTGGAAGGTTTGTATTTTGTCCTGTAGTTCATTCAAGGTAATTGGAGAATCCAGTGGGTTCTGATAGTCTTTAATAGTTGATTCTAAAATGTGGATTTGATCATGTATATTTTTTTGCTGTTTGTTCTTTGTTATAGGGCCAAAAAGATTGGAGAAGTGATTTACCCATACATCTCCGTTTTGGATAGATAGCTCTTCGTGTTGTTGTTTGTTTAGTGTTTTCCAATTTTCCCAGAAGTGGTTAGAGTCTATGGATTCTTCAATTACATTGAGCTGATTTCTGACATACTGTTCCTTCTTTTTCCCTAGTGTATTTCTGTTTTTTTTAGTGATTCACCATAGTGAAGGCGTAGGCTCAGGTTTTCTGGGTCTCTATGTTTTTGGTTGAATAGGTTTCTCAATTTCTTTCTTAAGATTTTGCATTCTCAAATCAAATCAAATCAAATTTTATTTGTCACATACACGTGTTTAGCAGATGTTATTGTGGGTGTATCGTAATGCCTGTGCTTCTAGCTCCGACAGTGCAGTAATATCTAACAAGTAATATCTAACAATTTCACAACATATACCCTATACACACAAATCTAGTAAGGAATGGAATTTAAGAATATATACATATATGGACAAGCAATGACAGAGCTGCATGGATCAAGATACAGTAGAATATTATAGACTAGAGTACAGTATATAAATATGAGATGAGTAGTGCAAGATATGTAAACATTATTAAAGTGACTGTAAGCATTATTAAAGTGACTAGTGTTCCATTTCTTAAAGTGGCCAGTGATTTCAATAGGCAGCAACAGCCTCTAATGTGGTAGTGATGGCTATTTAACAGTCTGATGGCCTTGAGATAGAAGCTGTTTTTCATTCTCTCGGTCCCAGCTTTGCTGCAACTGTACTAACCTCGCCTTCTGGATGATAGTGGGGTAAACAGGCAGTGTCCTTGATTATCTTTTTGGCCTTCCTGTGATATCGGGTGCTGTAGGTGTCTTGGAGGGCGGGTAGTTTGCCCCCGGTAATGCGTCCGGCAGACCGCACCACCCTCTGGAGATCCCTGCAGTTGCGGGCGGTGCAGTTGCCGTACTAGGTGGTGATACAGCCCGACAGGATGCTCTCAATTGTGCATCTGTAAAGGTTTGTGAGGGTTTTAGAAGCCAAGCCAAATTTCTTCAGCCTCCTGAGGTTGAAGAGGCTCTGTTGCGCCTTCTTCACCACACTGTCTGCGTGGGTGGACCATTTCAGTTCGTCAGTGATGTGTACGCCAAGGAACTTGAAGCTTTCCACATTCTCCACTACGCTCCCGTCGATGTGGATAGGGGGGTGCACCCTCTGCTGTTTCCTGAAGTCCACGATCATCTCCTTTGTTTTGTTGACATTGAGTGAGAGGTTATTTTCCTGGCACCACACTCCCAGAGCCCTCACCTCCTCCCTGTAGGGTGAACAGGGAGTACAGGAGGGGGCTGAGCACTCACCCTTGTGGGGCCCCAGTATTGAGGATCAGTGAAGTGGAGATGTTGTTTCCTACCTTCACCACCTGGGGGCGGCCCGTCAGGAAGTCTAGGACCCAGTTGCACAGGGCGGGGTTCAGACCCAGGGCCTCGAGCTTAATGATGAGTTATAGTCAATGAACATCATTCTTACATAGGTATTCCTCTTGTCCAGATGGGATAGGGCAGTGTGCAGTGTGATGGCGATTGCATCGTCTGTGGATGTATTGGGTCTAGGGTGACAGGTAAGGTAGAGGTGATATGATCCTTGACTAGTCTCTCAAAGCACTTCATGATGACAGAGGTGAGTGCTACAGGGCGATAGTCATTTAGTTCAGTTACCTTTGCTTTCTTGGGTACAGGAACAATGGTGGCCATCTTGAAGCATGTGGGAACAGCAGACTGGGAAAGGGAGAGATTGAATATGTCGGTAAACACACCAGCCAGCTGGTCTGTGCGTGCTCTGAGGACCCGGCTAGGGATGCCTTCTGGGCCGGCAGCCTTGCGGGGGTTAACATGCTTAAATGTCTTACTCACGTCGGCCATGGAGAAGGAGAGGCCACAGTCCTTTGTAGTGGGCCTCGTCGGTGGCACTGTGTTATCCTCAAAGCGGACGAAGAAGGTGTTTAGCTTGTCTGGAAGCGAGACGTCGGTGTCGGCGATGTTGCTGTTTTTCCTTTTGTAGTCCGGGATTGTCTGTAGACCCTGCCACATACATCTCGTGTCTGAGCCGTTGAATTGCGACTCCACTTTGTCTCTATACTGATGTTTTGCCAGTTTAATTGCCTTGCGGAGTGAATAGCTACACTGTTTGTATTCTGCCATATTCCCACCTTGCCATGGTTAAATGTGGTGGTTCGCGCTTTCAGTTTTACACGAATGCTGCCATCTATCCACGGTTTCTGGTTAGGGTAGGTTTTAATAGTCACAGTTGGCACAACATCACCTATACACTTCCTGATAAACTCAGTCACCGTTTCAGTGTATTCACCTAAATTATTTTCGCAAGCTACCCGGAACATATCCCAGTCCGTGTGATCAAAACAATCTTGAAGTTTGGATTCCGATTGGTCAGACCAGCGTTGAATAGTCCTTAGCACGGGTACTTCCTGTTTGAGTTTCTGCCTATATGAAGGGATGAGCAAAATGGAGTCGTGGTCAGATTTGCCGAAAGGAGGGCAGGGGAGGGCCTTATAACCATCCCGGAAGTTCGAATAGCAGTGGTCAAGGATTTTAGCAGCGTGAGTACAACATCGATATGTTCATAGAACTTCGGCAGCCTAGTCCTCAAATTTGCTTTGTTAAAATCCCCGGCTACAATAAATGCAGCCTCAGTATATGTGATTTCCAGTTTGCATAAAGTCCAGTGAAGTTCTTTTGAGGGCCGTCGTGGTATCAGCTTGAGGGGGGATATACACGGCCGTGACTATAACCGAAGAAAATTCTCTTGGGAGATAATATGGTCGGCATTTGTTGTGAGGTATTCTAGGTCGGGTGAACAGAAGGACTTGAGTTCCTGTATGTTACTACAATTACACCATGAGTCGTTAATCATGAAACACACACCTCCGCCCTTCTGCTTCCTGGAGAGATATTTATTCCTGTCTGCGCGATGAACTGAGAACCCATCTGGCTGGACCGATTTCGACAGAATATCCCCAGAGAGCCATGTTTCCATGAAACAAAGTATGTTACCGGCCCTGATGTCTCTCTGAAAAGAAATCCTTGACCGGAGCTCGTCGAGCTTGTTAACCAGAGACTGAACATTAGCAAGTAGTATACTTGGAAGCGGTGGATGGTGTGCGCGCCTCCTAAGTTGAACCAGCAAGACGCTCTGAGGGCCTCAAGGGATCTGCTTCGGGAAAGTCGTATTCCTGGTCGTAATGCTGGTGAGTTACCGCCGCTCTGATATCCAATTGTTTTTCCCAGCTGTATGTAATGATACAAAACACTTTCTGAGCTAATAATGTAAAAATTTATACATAAAAAAACTAAATACCGCAAAGTTTCCTAAGAGCTAGTCGCGAGGCCGCCATTTGTCATTGTTGTTACTTTTCTTCGGTTTTCGGTTTTCTGTTAGAGATTTTTAGATTTGATAGGGAAGCTGAGAGGTCAAATATACTGTTTAGGTTTTCTACTGCCAAGTTTACACCTTCACTATTACAGTGGAACGTTTTGTCCAGGAAGTTGTTTAAAAGGGATTGAATTTGTTGTTGCCTAATTGTTTTTTGGTAGGTTTCGACACTACTTTCCTTCCATCTATAGCATTTCTTAATATTATTCAGTTATTTTGGCTTTGATGCCTCATGATTGAGTATTGCTCTGTTCAAGTAGACTGTGATTTTGCTGTGGTCTGATAGGGGTGTCAGTGGGCTGACTGTGAACGCTCTGAGAGACTCTGGGTTGAGGTCAGTGATAAAGTAGTCTACAGTACTACTGCCAAGAGATGAGCTATATGTGTACCTACTATAGGAGTCCCCTCAAAGCCTACCATTGACTATGTACATACCCATCGTGCGACATAGTTGCAGGAGTTGTGACCCGTTTTTGTTGGTTATGTTGTCATAGTTGTGCCTAAGGGGGCATATGGGGGAGGGAATGCTGTCACCTCCAGGTAGGTGTTTGTCCCCCTGTGTGCTGAGGGTGTCAGGTTCTTGTCCAGTTCTGGCATTTAGGTTGCCACAGACTAGTACATGTCCCTGGGTCTGGAAATGATTGATTTCCCCCTCCAGGATGGAGAAGCTGTCTTCATTAAAGTATGGGGATTCTAGTGGGGGGATATAAGTAGCACACATGAGGACATTTTTCTCTGTTGAAATAATTTCCTTTTGAATTTCTAGCCAAATGTAAAATGTTTCTGTTTTGATTAATTTAATAGCGTGAGTTAGGTCTGCTCTATACCAAATTAGCATACCCCCTGAGTCACTTCCCTGTTTCACACCTGGTAGTTTGGTGGATGGGACTACCAGTTCTCTGTAACCTAGAGGGCAACCAGTGGGTCCGTCTCCTCTATACCATGTTTCTTGTAGGATGACAATGTCTGTATTTCTTTGGTGAAGTCCAGGTTCCTGCTCTTTAGGCCAAAGGCAGATGACAGGCCTTGGATATTCCATGATGAGATAGTGAAGGCTTTGTGTTCCATAAAGTGTCTAATGTTGTTGGTCGTGTGGTTTGGCCTCAGGCCAGTAAATGTGAGCAGAGCCTGCTGAGCATCTGGTACATGCCATTGGCTTGGGCTAGTGTCAAAGTGGGGGTTGGGCCTGTTTGCCTGCGCACGGCCTGGGCGTATGTGTGACTTTTGAGGCCCTCTTTGTGGGAGTAGGGGGCATGGGGTGGGTAGGAGGGGCATAGATCTGATCTGAGGGGCCTAAATGGGGTGTGGGCATGGTTGACTTGGGGGGGTGTTAATTGGTTGGGGTGGGGGTGGGGGTGTGGATGTGGCTGGTGGTGCTGTGGTCTGGATGTAGGTTCTCTCGGTGGGGGTCCTCTATGTGTAGGTCCGGGGAAGGGGTCTGCGGTGTGGTGTCTGTTGGTGTGGTGTCTGTTGATATGTTGCTCCTGTGTGAGATGTTGGGTCACCAGAGTTTAGACACTGTGTGTTTGGGAAAAAGTTTATTTTCTTGTATGTATTTCCCGTTTGAGTCCATAAGGAGTACAATCTGTCACTTGTGTATGTCCTCAGTGGGTGTGGAGGGGTCGTCAGGAGGGCTATCAGGGTGGCTGACAGGGGGGGTGCTCAGAGGGGTTGGGATCCCCTGGGCTTGGGGTTCTTCATTTGTTTGTCCGGCTGTGATGTCGAGGCTATAGTCAGGGTCTAGGGTGTACTGTTCTGCTGCGGTGTCGAGACTTTCGTCAGGATCTGAAGTGGGCTGTTCTGCTGGCTTCTCTGCGGGGATGTTGTCTCACTACAGTCCAGAGTGAAGATATGTCTCTCTCCACCTCCAGCTCTCCAGGTCTAGTTAAGGGGGTGTTGTTGTGCTGGACTGTTGTCTGGGTCTGTGCTGACTGGAGTGTAATCACCTGCTGTTCCAGCTCCACCTGTCTTACCTCCAGCTGGGTGAATTTATCCTTAATTTCAGTGAGGGAGTAGTACTCTGTGCTGGGAAGTTGACTTTCTGCTTGGGGTTTCTCGTCTGTGGGGTTATTTAATTAAGAGGTCTGGTCTGACCCTCTCGGGGTGGGGGTATCTTTCTCAAGGGAGAGCTTCTCCTGCTGAGCTATTTCTTTGATTAGGTGAAAGTCCAGCTGAAACTGTTTGGGGTTGCCCTGTACCAATACTGTTCCAGACTTATAGAGATTTGTATTAGCTGACTCAGAGTCCTCATTGTCTAGTATCCTGAGTTTCCACCCATCGCTAACCCCCCCCTTAACAGAAGGATAGTGTGCTAATATAGCACTGTGCCATGCCAGGGGATGGTCTGTGTGGAAGATAAGGTTGCTTATGTTCCTATTTTTATAAAAGACAGCAAGTGTCTCTTGATTTTCCATAAGGAGCTTCATTTTGTGCTCTTTTCGTGTCTTATCATTCTTTACATACAGAGGGTACTGTATTTTAATTACCTGAACAGTGGGAGGGTGCTTCTAAGGCCTCTCCATTTGGTTGGGGTAGACTGTGTGACTCTCCTGCCATTGTTGGGCTCAAGGGCTTTGACACCGCTCACATCACACGTCAATGCTAATTGAAGTTGTATCTCTTTGTCCTAGCAAGCTTGGTAGCCTTAGCATTCAGTCCTTATGAAGTCAAATACAGTGGGGAGAACAAGTATTTGATACACTGCCGATTTTGCAGGTTTTCCTACTTACAAAGCATGTAGAGGTCTGTAATTTTTATCATAGGTACACATCAACTGTGAGAGACGGAATCTAAAACAAAAATCCAGAAAATCACATTGTATGATTTTAAAGTAATTAATTTGCATTTTATTGCATGACATAAGTATTTGATCACCTACCAACCAGTAAGAATTCCGGCTCTCACAGACCTGTTTTTCTTTAAGAAGCCCTCCTGTTCTCCACTCGTTACCTGTATAAAAGACACCTGTCCACACACTCAATCAAACACTCCAACCTCTCCACAATGGCCAAGACCAGAGAGCTGTGTAAGGACATCAGGGATAAAATTGTAGACCTGCACAAGGCTGGGATGGGCTACAGGACAATAGGCAAGCAGCTTGGTGAGAAGTCAACAACTGCGCATGTCCAGGCCCGTCTGAAGTTTGCCAATGACCATCTGGATGATCCAGAGGAGGAATGGGAGAAGGTCATGTGGTCTGATGAGACAAAAATATAGCTTTTTGGTCTAAACTACACTCGCTGTGTTTGAAGGAGGAAGAAGGATGAGTACAACCCCAAGAACACCATCCCAACCGTGAAGCATGGAGGTGGAAACATCATTCTTTGGCGATGCTTTTCTGCAAAGGGGACAGGACGACTGCACCGTATTGAGGGGAGGATGGATGGGGCCATGTATCACGAGATCTTAGCCAACAACCTCCTTCCCTCAGTAAGAGCATTGAAGATGGGTCGTGGCTGGTTCTTCCAGCATGACAACGACCCGAAACACACAGCCAGGGCAACTAAGGAGTGGCTCCGTAAGAAGCATCTCAAGGTCCTGGAGTGGCCTAGCCAGTCTCCAGACCTGAACCCAATAGAACATCTTTGGAGGGAGCTGAAAGTCCGTATTGCCCAGCGACAGCCCCGAAACCTGAAGGATCTGGAGAAGGTCTGCATGGAGGAGTGGGCCAAAATCCCTGCTACAGTGTGTGCAAACCTGTTCAAGACCTACAGGGAACGTATGATCTCTGTAAGTGCAAACAAAGGTTTCTGTACCAAATATTAAGTTCTGCTTTTCTGATGTATCAAATACTTATGTCATGCAATAAAATGCAAATTAATTACTTAAAAATCATACAATGTGATTTTCTGGATTTTTGTTTTAGATTCCGTCTCTCACAGTTGAAGTGTACCTATGATAAAAATTACAGACCTCTCCATGCTTTGTAAGTAGGAAAACCTGCAAAATCGGCAGTGTATCAAATACTTGTTCTCCCCACTGTATATCATTGTAATGCATTTTTCTTCCTGGCTTTTGAAAGTAAAAAATTGCTTCAGACTAAACATTACTCACTCGGTTCCAGGTTGGATGGTGTTTTCAGGTTTCTGTTTGTTTGCCAGAGCATTTGCTGTATAGCTTGGGAATAGGTCAGACATCTTGCTGCTGTGATTGCACACTGTCGTATTTCACCCAATAGATATGGGAGTTTATCCAAATATGGTCATACATTTGGCAGGAAGTTAGGAAGTGCAGCTCAGTTTCCACCTCATTTTGTGGGCAATGTGCACATAGCCTGTCTTCTCTTGAGAGGCAGGTCTGCCTACGGCGACCTTTCTCAATAGCAAGGCTATGCTCACTGAGTCTGTACATAGTCAAAGCTTTCCTTAATTTTGTGTCAGTCACAGTGGTCAGGTATTCTGCCACTCACTCGATGTTGGTGAAGGTGTACAGGAAGGAGTAAAACACCCTGAATAAAGCTGGGACAGGTGCCAAACTCTCTCTCTCTCTCTCTCTCTCTCTCTCTCTCTCTCTCTCTCTCTCTCTCTCTCTCCCTCTCTCAATATGCTAGCCTAATGTTTTGTTTTTCACTGCTCTCCAAGCACCCAGCATTGTTTAACCCCAACTGTCATCCCTCTCTTTTGGTATTCACTATGTTTTCATTCCATCCCATTAAATGCCAATCTCTCCTCTTCTTCTTTATTTCTACACTTGTTGGACAACTCTGCCACTTTTTTCTCTTCCTCTTCCAATAGTGATTAGTCCAGCCAAATAGCTGGTATTAGCTATTTGTAAAAATCTGTCTCTCCTTTGCCAGCTTGAGCAGATGCTCAAATGAACCATCCAAGCTAGAAATTCAACTAGCAGGAAGATAGGAATTGGAAGAAAAGAGAAGAGAAGAAAACGAGAGAGGGAAAGAGAGGAAAGAAAGAGATTATGAGAGGGGAAAACAGCAAAACAGGTTTGTTTGAAAGTTAGAGACAGAGAGAGAGAGAGAGAGAGAGAGAGAGAGAGAGAGAGAGAGAGAGAGAGAGAGAGAGAGAGAGAGAGAGAGAGAGAGGGAGAGGGGGAGAAAGAAAAGGGAGAGAGAGAAGGAGAGGTAAATATATAAGGATAAGAAATGGCAAATTCTTAGTTTTAGACAATTAGTGTGGGAAGCCACTGGTAATTAACTCTCCAGGGACCCAGAGGAATAGTCATGCACTCGTTTACATAATGAGGATGAGAGGGGAGAGCTCCCTCTCTTTCCTCCCTCCCTTCTCTCTCTCTCTCTCTCTCTCTCTCCGCTATGGCCCCGTGGACCAAGAGAAAGATGCCTATGAGTAATTCCTCGCCCAGACAAAAAAAGACCATAATTTTCTAAAATGTAATCTATAGAATAGTTCTTTGGAGGAACGATATTTTACAAATATTTTATATTTCTAAAAGCTTAATTGAGAAATTATTTATTAAAGTAAACCAGGCCTCCTATTAAACTCAATAGTGTTTCATCTGTAGGTGCTACAAAGCTAACATTGGTGTCATATGAAGCTTTACCGCTTGCTCTACAATATGAGCAGTATTGTGATTTCAATAACTTTTTTTACATTAGTTTATGAACATTGAAAAACATAAACATGAATATTGAAAATATATAATTCTTTATTAGGCACATTTGTTCAATATACTGTATGTTTTAGCATAGTATACTCTACGGGAATATCGATGTTCCAGAGTGGGATGCTTTTAGAGTTATGATCCAATTTGTAAGCATTACAAACAGAGTGAACGTGAGAATGGATTCAAAATGGTCGTTCCCTTCTGGTGATCTGCAGGATGTGCAATGATACTGTCAGGGCGTGTTGTAGGTGTAGTGTAGGAATCAAACGCAGGACGCAGACTGAATGTTCCAAATGCTGTAATACTGGCCCAACACAGGCAACAGGACAACTAAGCCCGACAGCAAAAACACGCACGAAGGCGAAAGGTAGATGCGCACTAACAGGTGCGACAAAAATGAAACGGTGCACACACAAGTGCAACTAAGCTCCAGCACAGTGGAGAAATACGCTCAACCGAGCAAAACACAACACTGACGGAAACATACAGATTAAATATGGCTCCCAATCAGAGATAACGAGCCGACAGCTGACACTCGTTACCTCCGATTGGGAGTCATTGACCAAACATAGAAATGAACCCAACAGAAATACAAACATAGAAATACACCCAAATAATGAACACACCCTGGCTCAATATACAGAGTCCCGGAGCCAGAGCGTGACAGTACCCCCCCCTAAAGGCGCGGACTGCGACCGCGCCTCAAAGAACCCAAATAGGGGAGGGCTGGGTGGGTGTTGCTCCTCGGAGGCGGCTCCGGCTCTGGCTCCGGGCTTGACCACCATCCTACATCCATCCCCCGTAATGGGCCCCGGTCCGATCCAACCCAGCTGGCTGGATCCGGACTGATGACGCGCACCCCTAACTTGGCGCGTGAGGCAGGGACGGACCGGACCTGGCTGACGATACGCATCCTCGGCTTGGTGCGTGGAGCCGGAACGGACCTCCTCAGGCTGACGACGCGCACCACTGACCCGGTGCGGGGAGCTTGGACGTGCCGGACCGGGCGGCCACGCGGACCACAGACCTGGTGCGGAGAGCAGGAATGGGCCGGACAGGGCTGACGAAACGCACCATAGACTTGGTGCGGAGAGCAGGCACGGGCCGTGCCGGACTGACGACGCACACCACTTGCTTGGTGCGGGCCGGACCGGACTGGCAACACACGCCAGTACCTCTCGCCATGCCTCCACACCTTCCATCCCCTCTTCTACCAGTGGCCCCCGTAACCCGGCGGCCTTCTCCGGCAACCCACTGGACCGCTCTATCGCGGCCTCCTGCTGGTCCGCCGTCGTGAGCCCCCCCCTAAAAATTTTCGGGGCGTCTCTCCTACCCGTGGACCACGTCTCCATATCTCTCGCCAGCTTCTCGCCCTTCTGCCATAATGTCAAGCCCTTGTCTTCCTCCCTCGGCTTGACCCAGTCCAGGAGGCGAAGGAGATCTGTGAGGGATCTCCCTGGCGATGGCTCCTGGACACGCTGCTTGGTCCCATCTTGGTGGGTTTTTCTGTCACGATCGTCTTCCAAAGGAGCAGACCAATACGCAGCGTGTTGAGCGAACATGATAGACTTTATTAATTAAAGTGCCAAAACCAAAAACAATAGACGATTCGTAAAGTCCACAGTACCAATGACTGACAAGGAACATCAACAGGAATGAGGGGAATCCCTAACGCTAAACAAAACTTTTTATCAATAAAATTCCCAGCCGCGCCTGAATCTACCAGCGCCTTATGCTGGGAATGAGGTGCTACCTGTGGAAAACGTACAGGCATACAAAAATGGGCAACAGAGAGCTCTGGGTGAGTGGGGCGCCTACTCACCTGGAGGGAATCCCCAGTGCGGGACCTGTCGTCATCTCCCCTAGGAGGCCATCCCCAGCACCTAGCCGCGGTGTGTCCTCCCCGACCACAGTTGGTGCAGTGGATGGACCCCCTAGCCTGCCGACTCCTCCTCTCTCTAGCGCCAGCGCCCCGAGCTCCATAGGACAAGGCTCGGAGGCGCTGGAGGGTGGAATGGACGGACCCTCCGCAGGACGTCCGCGGGTAGCCAGCAGGGTATCCAGCCTGATGGACATATCAACCAGCTGGTCGAAAGTGAGGCTGGTGTCCCTACACGCCAGCTCCCGACGGACGTCCTCTCGTAGGCTGCATCGGGTATAGATCGATGAGGGCCCGATCATTCCACCCTGCATCTGCCGCTAGAGTACGGAATTCGAGCGCGAATTCCTGGGCACTTCTCCTCCCCTGCCGGAGGAAGACCAGACGCTCCCCGCCGCTTTCCCCTCGGGGGATGGTCAAACACCGCCCTGAAGCGGCGGGAGAACTTCGGTGTACGTAATCGTCGTGGCGTCGATCTTCCTCCACTCCGCGTTGGCCCACTCCAACGCTTTTCCGGCCAGGCAGGAGATCAGGGCGGACACGCTCTCATGCCCTGAAGGTGCCGGGTGCACTGTGGCCAGGTATAGCTCTACCTGGAGCAGGAATCCCTGACACCCAGCCGCGGTCCCGTCGTAGGCCCTCGGGAGAGATAGTCGGACTCCTCGAGGTTCCGGCGCTGGACTGGGCGGGCTGGCCGATGGTGCTGGCAGGGCGGGCGGCGGTGGAGGCGAACCCCAGCCTCGGAGTGTGGTAATCACCTCCTGCAGGGCGGTCCCCATCTGCAGGAGCTGCTCTTGCTGGTCCCGAACCTGGGCTTCCAGTCTCGTCTGGGCTGCTCCGGCTCCTGCTGATTCCATTGCAGGTGTATGATTCTGTCAGGGCGTGTTGTAGGTGTAGTGTAGGAATCAAACGCAGGACGCAGACTGAATGTTCCAAATGCTGTAATACTGGCCCAACACAGGCAACAGGACAACTAAGCCCGACAGCAAAAACACGCACGAAGGCGAAAGGTAGATGCGCACTAACAGGTGCGACAAAAATGAAACGGTGCACACACAAGTGCAACTAAGCTCCAGCACAGTGGAGAAATACGCTCAACCGAGCAAAACACAACACTGACGGAAACATACAGATTAAATATGGCTCCCAATCAGAGATAACGAGCCGACAGCTGACACTCGTTACCTCCGATTGGGAGTCATTGACCAAACATAGAAATGAACCCAACAGAAATACAAACATAGAAATACACCCAAATAATGAACACACCCTGGCTCAATATACAGAGTCCCGGAGCCAGAGCGTGACAGATACAATTAAAAGGAGGGCTGTGATTGGTTACGTTGCCTACTATGCCAATTTCTCTGTATAAAATGGGCCATAACTTTAAAACTAGCAGAGATCCCACTCTGGAACTCGTATACAGTGGGGAAAAAATGTATTTAGTCAGCCACCAATTGTGCAAGTTCTCCCACTTAAAAAGATGAGAGAGGCCTGTAATTTTCATCATAGGTACACGTCAACTATGACAGACAAAATTAGATTTTTTTTCTCCAGAAAATCACATTGTAGGATTTTAATGAATTTATTTGCAAATTATGGTGGAAAATAAGTATTTGGTCAATAACAAAAGTTTCTCAATACTTTGTTATATACCCTTTGTTGGCAATGACACAGGTCAAACGTTTTCTGTAAGTCTTCACAAGGTTTTTACACATTGTTGCTGGTATTTTGGCCCATTCCTCCATGCAGATCTCCTCTAGAGCAGTGTTGTTTTGGGGCTGTCGCTGGGCAACACAGACTTTCAACTCCCTCCAAAGATGTTCAATGGGTTTGAGATCTGGAGACTGGCTAGGCCACTCCAGGACCTTGAAATGCTTCTTACGAAGCCACTCCTTCGTTGCCCGGGCGGTATGTTTGGGATAATTGTCATGCTGAAAGACCAAGACACGTTTCATCTTCAATGCCCTTGCTGATTGAAGGAGGTTTTCACTCAAAATCTCACGATACATGGCCCCATTCATTCTTTCCTTTACACGGATCAGTCGTCCTGGTCCCTTTGCAGAAAAACAGCCCCAAAGCATGATGTTTCCACCCCCATGCTTCACAGTAGGTATGGTGTTCTTTGGATGCAACTCAGCATTCTTTGTCCTCCAAACACGACGAGTTGAGTTTTTACCAAAAAGTTATATTTTGGTTTCATCTGACCATATGACATTCTCCCAATCCTCTTCTGGATCATCCAAATGCACACTAGCAAACTTCAGACGGGCCTGGACATGTACTGGCTTAAGCAGGGGGACACGTCTGGCACTGCAGGATTTGAGTCCCTGGCGGCGTAGTGTGTTACTGATGGTAGGCTTTGTTACTTTGGTCCCAGCTCTCTGCAGGTCATTCACTAGGTCCCCCCGTGTGGTTCTGGCTCACCGTTCTTGTGATCATTTTGACCCCACGGGGTGAGATCTTGCGTGGAGCCCCAGATCGAGGGAGATTATGAGTGGTCTTGTATGTCTTCCATTTCCTAATAATTGCTCCCACAGTCTTCAAACCAAGCTGCTTACCTATTGCAGATTCAGTCTTCCCAGCCTGGTGCAGGTCTACAATTTTGTTTCTGGTGTCCTTTGTCAGCTCTTTGGTCTTGGCCATAGTGGAGTTTGGAGTGTGACTGTTTGAGGTTGTGGACAGGTGTCTTTTATACTGATAACAAGTTCAAACAGGTGCCATTAATACAGGTAACGAGTGGAGGACAGAGGAGCCTCTTAAAGAAGAAGTTACAGGTCTGTGAGAGCCAGAAATCTTGGTTGTTTGTAGGTGACCAAATACTTATTTTCCACCATAATTTTCAAATAAATTCATTAAAAATCCTACAATGTGATTTTCTGGATTTCTTTTTCTCAATTTGTCTGTCATAGTTGACGTGTACCTATGATGAAAATTACAGGCCTCTCTCATCTTTTTAAGTGGGAGAACTTGCACAATTGGTGGCTGACTAAATACTTGTTTTCCCCACTGTATGCCCATATAGTATATTATGTACAGTATATATACTAAGAAATTAGCAAAATCAATGTTTATATTTTAGCATATTCATAAATTAATGTATTACATTTTCATTGAAATCAAAATATTACTCATATTACAGAGCAAGTGGTAAAGCTTCATATGAAAAATATATGTCAACAATCCTTCCTCTAAAGGATTATTCTATGGATTACATTCAGTGAAAATTCCCCAAATCCTGATATTTTTTTGTCTGGGTTTCATGAGGAATCACTCATTTCCCACTCTTTCCCTCTTTCCCTCTTTCCCTCTATCTATCTATCTATCTATCTATCTATCTATCTATCTATCTATCTATCTATCTATCTATCTATCTATCTATCTATCTATCTATCTATCTACCTATCTACCTATCTACCTATCTACCTACCTACCTACCTACCTACCTACCTACCTACCTACCTACCTACACCTACCTACCTACCTACCTACCTACCTACCTACCTACCTACCTACCTACCTACCTATCCACCTACATGCCTACTTACCTACCTACCTATCCACCTACATGCCTACTTACCTACCTACCTACCTACCTACCTACTCTCTCCAATCTGGCCCCCTGGACCAAGAGAGATGTATATCAGGGCTGGACATTCAGGTAAATTTGCCACTACCAAATGAAAACTACTGGCACGAATGACAAAATTACTGGTCCGGCCCAAGAATATAGTAAAGCAAGTTATGCATGCAAAATTTCAATCAGGGGTGTTTTCATGTTTCATTTGCTATTCATGTTTCATCTGATATTTGAACTGATTGTTTGGAACACAAAAATAAAACCATCCCCTCTCTCAATGATGACATATAACCTTAACATATGAAACCGTTTAAAATTTAATATTCCCAAGAAATGAGCCCAATAACATATTGCTGAAAAGTAATATCTTTAGGGTCTGTACATGGTCCATATTGCAGGCAGGTGTGCTATTTTAGCAATAAGCATTATCACTTGTAGCCTGATGTAGCATCGTTGCTCATTGGCATTGTTTACCCCAATTGGCTAATCATTAGCTAGATCACAGGCTCTAAATATGACGTTGTTGCTTGTTTAATTACCCCCCCCCAAAAAAGTGTAAGCTTGAAAGCTTTGTTTACTAATGGAAATGTATGATAATCCTTCATTCTTCTCTTCTTTCATCTCTCTGTCATTTGGCCTGTGCCAACACACCAGCAATCTTATTTACATTTCATGTCTTTGAGCAGGTGCTGGATGTCATAGAACAGGTTCAGCAAATGATAAAAAGAGACAACGATTCAACCCCTCAGGACTTGATCAGGTTAGACCGTGTGTGTGTGTGTGTGTGTAGGTAAGTAGGTACTGTAGGAGAGGACCATTAGACAGGTGCATGCTGGAAAAAACTACGGCCCTGACCTGAGTTTGTGATATCATTATCAAGAGTTTTTATACTCTTCGACTACTCTTTTCTTTTTAACACAGGTTCCATTTAGCTAAGGGGCGGTGAGCGAGTGAAGAAGATACAACGTATCTGCAGGGTTGTGTGTTTTCTCACTGCCGTGCCTCTTTTTTTCCTCTCCATTCCTTACCTTTGATGGCGATGTACAGTCTGGATTAAAGCTTTAAGTTCACTTCCTGTTTCATTAAAGGAGCTTTAATTTAATTAACCAACGCGGCATAAGCTCCCTCCGCGAGCTCCGCGAGCTATCGGGCCCCTCACACACACACACACTCTGTTCCTGACTGAAGGTTTCCGACGCTCCGAGGGATAATTTTTTTGTTGAAAGAATATCTCCTGGTCTCCAAGGAGGAAGTGTCCTTTTAATCAGGCCTCCACTTAGATCCAATTAACATCTCAGCAGAGAGGAGAAGAGAGGAGAATGTGGGGCGGTACAGGCAGAGACACACATCACAGCCTAGCGCTTAGTGCCAGCTATACCCTGTGCAGGCTGTACCTAGGTCAGATGTTAACCAGAATATTAGCCAGAATACCATGACCTGAATGGCATAAGCTTTTACGGTAATATAATATTGCCACACTGATTAGCCACAGTCTAGCAGGTGCTTGATATAATGTCGTACTGAGAGATTGGATTTGATTTGAGATACATACATCTATGTCCTTACTGTCCTATGTTCCTTTCACCAATGCGTGAGGAACTGAAAGCATCCCATATTCCCATCCCCAACATCCCGTGGCTTGTGTTTCTTTCCCATTGATTGGTTGGTTGGAGGCCCATGTCAGGATGTCAGGGGATGGGTGGCAGCCTCATTCTGTCACAGTGTGGACAGACAGGGGTTAGGATACATGCCCTCTCATGACCGTCACTCATATCACAGCCCTCAAACTATGGCAAAGTCATGAGACGAGATCAGTCCTTAACAACTAAAAAACAGGGAAGGAGTAAAAAAATAAAAATGTGTATAAATCTTTGTCCATCCGGCCGGCAGTATCAATCTATCTTGTCTGTCTGTCTGTTTGTCTGTTTGTTTGTCTGTCTATCTGTCTGTTTTTTCTTTAGATGCTTTTAACATAATTCCATAACATTCCATAATTCCATAATTCTTAACAAGCATTATTGTTCTACTAGGTCATATCAAGATAGCACAACACTAGCTGTAACTCAGTCTCTCCTTCTTTCTCTCTCTCTCCCTCTCCTCTCTCTCCTCTTCTTATCCTACAATCAGTGTTATTTAATGGGCTCCTGCAGGCTTTATCTCTCCTAGTGAAGCAGCATGAAACAACAGTGAGGGTTCTTTGTGTGTGTGTTTGCGTGCATGCATGTGTCCGCGTGTAAGTGCTGTGTGCATGTGTGCATGCGAGGGTCCTGGTTACACACAGCATGTTATTTTAAATGTGCACCTCAGGATACCAACAGCGCTACGTCTCTACTGATCTGACTGTTCACTCCCAGAGCTCCTCATATCCTTCCATCCTCACTCCCTCCCCGGGATACTATCCTCCTCTTCTCTCTCCCTCCCCGGGATACCTCTCTCTGGTGAATGCATCATGGCTGTATCCTTCCTGAGCTGTGCTGCTTAGGGCTGGCTACATGACACGTTGTCTAATGATAGATGGTGGTGATTGGGGGTAAGGAGGGATGGGGGGAGGAGGGGTAGAGGCTGACAGGGAGAGAGGAGGGGGGGTAGAAAGGGGTTCTGGGAAGAGTGTCGCATACTGAGCTCTTGACATGAGTCATTTGACATGGCAGCTTCTGTAACACCAATTTACAGGACATTTGTTTCAGGCATAGCGGTAAGGAGGCCCCACACCAGAGTTCTACTGACAACTCTTTTATATTCCTGTATTTCATTCCCCTATGTGTACTCTCTCTCTCAATTCAATTTTTAATTTAAGGGGCTTTATTGGCATGGGAAACATATGTTTACATTGCAAAAGCAAGTGAAATAGATAAACGAAAGTGAATTAAACAATACAAAATTTTACAGTAAACATTACACTCACAAAATACATTGCAAGTGTCATATTATGTCTATATACAGTGTTGTAATGATGTGCAAATAGTTAAAGTACAAAAAGGAAAATAACATAAATATAGTTGTATTTACAATGGTGTTTGTTCTTCACTGTTTGACCTTTTCTTGTGGCAACACGTCACAAATCTTGCTGCTGTGATTGCACACTGTGGTATTTCACCCAATAGATATGGGAGTTTATCCAAATTGGATTTGTTTTCAAATTCTTTGTGGGTCTGTGTAATCTGAGGGAAGTATGTGTCTCTAATATGGTCATACATTTGGCAGGAAGTTAGGAAGTGCAGCTCAGTTTCCACCTCATTTTGTGGGCAATGTGCACATAGCCTTTCTCTTGAGAGGCAGGTCTGCCTACGGCGACCTTTCTCAATAGCAAGGCTATGCACACTGAGTCTGTACATAGTCAAAGCTTTCCTTCATTTTGGGTCAGTCACAGTGGTCAGGTATTCTGATTTGGGAATCGTTACATTTTAGGAGGTTGGTGAATTTAACGGCTCTTTTCTGGATTTTGATAATTTGCGGGTATGGGCCTAATTCTGCTCTGCATGCATTATTTGGTGTTGTACACAGAGGATATTTTTGCAGAATTCTGCATGCAGAGTCTCAATTTGGTGTTTGTCACATTTTGTGAATTCTTGGTTGGTGAGCGGACCCCAGACCTCACAACCATAAAGGGCAATGGGTTCTGGCCCCCCGTGTAGCTCCGTTGGTAGAGCATGGCGTTTGCAACACCAGGGTTGTGGGTTCGATTCCCACGGAGGGCCAGTATGAAAAAAAAAAATTATGCACTCACTAACTGTAAGTCGCTCTGGATAAGAGCGTCTGCTAAATGACTAAAATGTAAAACATTTAAAAATATAACTGATTTAAGTATTTTTTGCCAGATCCTAATTGATATGTCAAATTTTATGTTCCTTTTGATGGCATAGAAGGCCCTTCTTGCCTTGTCTCTTAGATCGTTCACAGCTTTGTGGAAGTTACCTGTGGCACTGATGTTTAGGCCGAGGTATGTATCGTTTTTTTGTGTGCTCTAGGACAACGGTGTCTAGATGGAATTTGTATTTGTGGTCCTGGCAACTGGACCATTTTTGGAACAGCATTATTTTTGTCTTACTGAGATGTACTGTCAGGGTGGAGTGGTGGGCCAGGTAGACATATGGTTTTGAGTCTCTCTCTCTCTCTCTCTCTCTCCCTCTCTCTCCCCCCCATTACAGCATGTTGGATGACTGTCATTCATATTCCATTCACCCAGTTTAATGTAACATCCATAGGTTTAGGCTACTACATGACACTCTAATTTTCCCTATACCCATCATAAGGTTGCTACAACCTAGCCTATGATTTAAAGTTTACAACGTAGGTGCACACAGGTTGGGAGAAAGTTTTGAGATGGCGTACAGTGAGACATAGACAGACAGTGACACATTAAATACCGCCTTGCACACGCTTGCCTGCATCTAACTTATCTAGGGTGTAATCATTAGTCCAACAGTTGCAAACGAAAGTTTCTATTGGACAAATTCAGATATTTTTATCCCTGTTTCGTTTGCTTCCGTTTAAGAAAGGTTTTTCAACAGAATTGGCGGAATGAATACACCCCGATCACGCATAAACACAGTTCACTTTCATACGTAGCAGCCACGTTGTATTCATTCTAGCCTCTATGCACTATCCTCCTCTCACCTTTTCCCTTCGTTTGTGGACTTCAATGAACAACACATCAGCTGTATGTGACCAGGCGAAAAAACCTTTCCAAACCATGTCATAACCGCTACACACAGCCTACATCGTTGTCCCCATATTAGCTAAAGTAACAACCTAGTCAACATAGCTAATATAACTAATGCATTAGTAAACCGGCTACAATCATGCAGTAACATTACAGTGTATAGTCAGTAAGCAGTTAGACCGGCGGGCCCCGGTGGCAATAAATTAATACAACCAAATGCTTACCTTGACTTGGAAGAGTTCCAGTGTTGTGTTGGATAGTCATAGCCAGATAGTTGACCTAGCATCCCTCTGTTTGAGCCTGGCGTTTGAGTAACTAAACTAGCCAGCTGCATTTGCTAGCTAAGTAAGTGAAACTGAAAGTGAAAAAAAGATAAATCTCTCTCTCTCTTGCTTCTCCTTGATTTTTGAAGACATTCATTTGTTGAAAACTGTTCAACTATTGTCTTTCTCTCTCTTTGAGTCAACTACTCACCACATTGTATGCACTGCAGTGCTAGCTAGCTGTAGCTTATTCTTTCAGTACTAGATTCATTCTTTGATCCTTTGATTGGGTGGACAACATGTCAGTTCATGCTGCAAGAGCTCTGATAGGTTGGAGGACGTCCTCCAGAAGTTGTCATAATTACTGTGTAAGTCTATGGAAGGGGGTGAGAACCAAAAGCCTCCTAGGTTTTGTATTGAAGTCAATGTACCAAGAGGAAGACGGAAGCTAGCTGTCCTCCGGCTACACCATGGTGCTACCCTACAGAGTGCTGTTGAGGCTACTGTAGACCTTCATTGCAAAACAGTGTGTTTTAATCAATTATTTGGTGACGTGAATATATTTAGTATAGCTTTATCTAAAAAGGATAACTTTTTCAATATTTTACTATTTTTAATTTTATGAAATTCACTGAAGAGGATGGTCCTCCCCTTCCTCCTCTGATGAGCCTCCACTGACTTACAGTATATATTCCCTTCAAACTCATATCACGTACAGCATATCTTCCCTTCAAACTCATATCACCAGAATAAATTCATTTTTGTGAGAATTGTGGCTCTTGCATATTTTTAGAAGGTATTTTATGGACAGGATATGACTGACAATTGGATTCTGATTCAATACTTTACTGCCATACCAACAGAAGTTGTTAGGAATTTGACTTAGTGCAGTTCATTAAAAACAGGGGAAAAAGATGTGCATGTACATACATTCATGTGCATAGCTTCTACATGCAATAGATACAGTACACATGGTAGAAAGGTTCATCTGCAATATAAATATGGTCCTTATAATTACATCCACTCTGTTTCAATGTCTCACAAGTGATTCCCACTGTCATATAGAAACTCAGCAGGTAGTAACACACTTCCTCTCTAGCCCTTCCCTCCCTCAGTATTATACTGTAAATGACTTCTCTGGAAGGTTCTATCTGACTGTTTACAGCCTTGGTACAGCACCCAGGGCAAATAGACAAATAGAGCCAGTAGCTACATCTCAAATGGCACCCTATTCCCTATATAGTGCCCTACTTTTGATCAAAGCCCTATGGGCCCTGGTCAAAAGTAGTGCACAACATAGGTAATAAGGTACCATTTGGGACAGAGCCAGTGTCTGTGCTGTAGCCAGGGGATCTGCTGTACAGTAAAACTCAATGGGGCCACCATAAAGCGATTAGCGACACGACCTGGGGTTGATACTGTGGGTTTATCAATCAGTCAAGGCTAGAGTGCACGTCGTGTGTTGTATGGGAGCTGGGAGCCAGGGAATGGGTTAATAAATGTGTATGTGTGCGTGTGTGTATGTGTGTGAGTAAGTAAATGTAAAATCAAATCAAATTTGATTTGACACATGCTTCGTAAACAACAGGTGTAGACTAACAGTGAAATCCTTACTTACAGTTCCTTCCCAACAATGCAGAGAGAAAAACATGAGAAATAGTAGAAAAATAATAACATGAGGAATAAATACACAATCAGTAACGATAACTTGGCTATATACACAGGTTACCAGTTCCGAGTCGAGCTGCAGGGGTACGAGGTAATTGAGTTAGATATGTACATATAACTAGTAATACAGTGACTAGGCAACAGGATAGATAATAAACAGTAGTAGCAGTGTATGTGATGAGTCAAAAGAGTTAGTGCAAAAAGGGTCAATGCAGATAGTCCAGGTAGCTATTTGGTTAACTATTTAACTAACTATTTAGCAGTCTTATGGCTTGAGAGTAAAAGCTGTTCAGGGTCCCGTTGTGTCCCGTTGGGGCATCGGTACCGCTTGCCGTGCGGTAGCAGAGAGAACAGTCTATGACATGGGTGGCTCAGCCCAGTGATGAACTGGGCCGTACACACTACCCTCTGTTCCACCTTGCAGTCGGATGCCAAGCAGTTGCCATACCAAGCAGTGATGCAGCCAGTCAAGATGCTCTCAATGGTACAGCTGTAGAACTTTTTGAGGATGATATGATAATGATAATTCCTTAATGATTTGGACACCGAGGAACTTGAAGCTCTTGACCCGCTCCACTACAGTGGACCTGTTTCCTCCAGCATCTTCACAAGGTCCTTTGCTTTTATTCTGGGATTGATTTGCACTTTTCGCACCAAAGTACGTTCATCTCTAGGAGACAGAACGCGTCTCCTTCCTGAGCGGTATGACGGCTGCGTGGTCCCATGGTGTTTATACTTGCATACTATTGTTTGTACAGATGAACGTGGTACCTTCAGGCGTTTGGAAATTGCTCCCAAGGATGAACCAGACTTGTGGAGGTCTACAATTTTTTTTCTGAAGTCTTGGCTGATTTCTTTTGATTTTCCCATGATATCAAGCAAAGAGGCACTGAGTTTGAAGGTAGGCCTTGAAATACATCTACAGGTACACCTCCAATTGAATCAAATGATGTCAATTAGCCTATCAGAAGCTTCTAAAGCCATGACATCATTTTCTGGAATTTTCCAAGATGTTTAAAGGCACAGTCAACTTAGTGTACGTAAACTTCTGACCCACTGGAATTGTGATATCGTGAATTATAAGATAAATAATATGTCTGTAATCAATTGTTGGAAAAATTACTTGTTTCATGCACAAAGTAGATTTTCTAACCGACTTGCCAAAACTATAGTTTGTTAACAAGACATTTGTGGAGTGGTTGAAAAACGAGTTTTAATTACTCCAACCTAAGTGTATGTAAACTTCCGACTTCAACTGTATGTGCGTTCGTGCGTGCATGTGTGTGTGGGTTAATGTTTGCTGTATCCTTAGGCATTCATTTGGTGTTTGCTCAGACTTATAACTGTGGGGGCAACGCTGGCTGGTGTACATTTGTCTAATCAATAACATAATTGCAGTGAAATCAGCTCTTATCACCAGTCAAGTCATTTACTACAGGCCATTAAAGAGCCAACATACATATATTGACTAATGGTAGTGGAGATAATTAAGTGGACTTTCACTCTCACTCTCTCTCTCACTGCACACTTCACTTTCACCCTCAGTTATGCAAACACACTCGACTAAAGTTATGAACTGGATTTAATTGAATTGAGGTGAATATATTGAAGATGAAACATGTTCTTATACAGATTGTTTTAAATGACATAATTTTATTTGTATTTTTATTTAACCTTTATTTAACAAAGTGAGTTGTAGATGGTACAGTACATGATATACCTCAGTGCTCGTGCACAACCTTGGCTATTTGCATTTCGAAACGCCCCTAATTAACCATAATTGGTAAAAAATCTTTCCTTTTAAGCCTATGGGGAAAATACAACACCGTACCATGAAATACAACGACGCAACCAAAAAAAGTTACGAAAATAAAACTTTTCCGAAACTGAAATAGAGGTGCTAGTGTCGGAGATTGAGTACAACCAAAAGGTTTTATTTGGTTCGCTCAGTTGTAGCTTGACCAGTAAAACTAAAGACATAGCTACAAAGAGAAGTTGCTTTAGCAATGCCAAATATACTTCAAATGAGTAGGCAACAGTCATCAATAAGCTATCCATCCTCAACAGCTCCCGTCTGTAGGCATAAAGGCCAACATTGCTGTTCTGCAGAATTAACGAGTCATGCGTTCCACCTGGCCACCTTGCCACCACATTCAGCATCATCTTTTGCGCATTATATACAGGAGGTAAATCACCGGGGATGCCAAGCCAGGAAAAAAAAGCCATATTACAACCTATGTGTTGTGGTAATTGCATTGTTTGCTCTATAACCTGTTAGTTCATATGCCTTGACACCGTGATATATACTGTAGGCCTTAAGTCGAGACAATAAGAAGACAATGGCAGAATAAATTCAACCACACCTTTGTTTCATCACAAAACCGGAGAGCAACATCTGACCACAACATCTGTCTACAAAACATATTGCATGTAACAAACAGTTACATGACCTACAGCATGGTCAAGCAAAATGTTTCACAAGTCGCAAAGAAAACAGGCGCTGCCTCCACTATTCCAGCACAATTTCAACATCATCTAATCACCTTTGCTTAGTCTAATACAGTGACAACTAAAAGATACCAAAAATGATTTAGTCCAATCAACATAAGCTAAATATGATGTGGCTGTCCATGGTACTGATTTCTGTGTGTGTGTTTGGTGTGTGTGTGTGTCAAGTAGAAAAAACATGTTGACTCACCCTACTTGTAGAGCAATGCCAATGCCATCCTCCTCTTTCATCATGTTGCCTAAATGGTCTATGACTCTGTCCTACACACTTTTAGTTTTTGTTGTCCTAGGCTACCTGGCTAAAATGCTTGCTCGCTAGCCTAACTTCCTTGCATGGGCAACAATGCCCCAGGCCAGCTAGTTAACATTAGCCTAACATTACTACATCGAGCTACATGTTGAACTTCATTATCCTCTCAGACCAGGTCAGATGCTTTCTCCGGTCAGATACATTCATTTTTTAAAAATTTTCTTGGTAATTTTTTTGGGGAAGCCTGGCTTCCCTTGGCTTCCATGAATACACACTCCACTGATTATATAATCTATCACCTGCACATTAAGAGTGGAAGCATTTTCTGTTCATATACTTAACCAGCAGCATACCACCCCACATTCCACCGCTGGCTTGTCTCTAAAGCTAAGCGAGGTTGGTCTTGGTTGGTCCCTTGATGGGAGACCAGATGCTGCTGGAAGTGGTGTTGGAGGGCCAGTAGGAGGCACTCTTTCCTCTGGTCAAAAATAAATAAATATCCCAATGCCCCAGGGCAGTGATTGGGGACATTGTCCTGTGTAGGGTGCTGTCTTTCGGATGGGATATTAAACGGCTGTCCTGACTATCTGTGGTCACTAAAGATCCTATGGAACTTATTGTAAGAGTAGGGTTGTTAACCCTGGTGTCCTGGCTGAAATCGAAAAAAATAATTGAATTATTACTCTCACAATTTCACATATTTTCAACATATATTTTCACCATACGCTTGACAAGCAGTTCCCTTATTCCACCACTTGGCACTGTGCGTATACATGGTCATGGCTGTGAACACTATGAACACTCTCAAGCAAACGTTCATATTGATAAATCTCACACTTTGCGTGGAAATTATCCAAAGCATGGTTTACACACAGATTTGTGCCTACGCATGATTGATAAATGAGGCCCATGGGCTTTAGATTAGTGGGCAGCCATACATAATATCTTCAGTTGCCCTATCTCTCTCTCTTTTTCTCTCTCTTTCTCACTCTCACTCTCTCTCTCTGTTTGTTCCTCCTCTCCCCATGGATTTCTATGTACAGTGGATGAGGAGGGGGGCTTGGTTCTAACTCTCTAGGTCTGTTAAAATGAAGTAAAGTTTCTGCTTTTAATTATGTAATTATTGGGCCAATATTTGTATTTATTTGTATTTAAACAGCTCTCTCTCTCTCTTTCCCGTTCTCTCTCATCACTTTCTATTATTTCCTGAACTTCGATACGGTTCTCTCTCTTATCGTCTTATCATTCTTTACATACAGAGGGTACTGTATTTTAATTACCTCTGAACAGCGGGAGGGTGCTTCTAAGGCCTCTCCATTTGGTTGGGGTACTCGCTCTCTCTCTCTCTGCATTTTTATTTTTTTATTTTTTTTATTTAAGGGCTTTATTGGCATGGGAAATGTATGTTAACATTGCCAAAGCAAGTGAAGTAAATAGTAAACAAAAGTGAAATAAACAATAAATATTAACAATAAACTTTACACTCAGAAGTTCCAAAAGAATAAAGACATTTCAAATGTCATATTATGTATATATACAGTGTTGTAACAATGTGCAAATAGTTAAAGTACAAATGGAAAAATAAATAAACATAAATATGGGTTGTATTTACAATGGTGTTTGTTCTTCACTGGTTTCCCTTTTCTTGTGGAAACAGCTCACAAATATTGCTGCTGTTGTATTTCACCCAGTAGATAAGGGAGCTTATCAAAATTGGGTTTGTTTTCAAATTCTTTGTGGATCTGTGTAATCTGAGGGAAATATGTGTCTCTAATATGGTCATACATTTCAGTTTCCACCTCATTTTGTGGGCAGTGTGCACATAGCCTGTCTTCTCTTGAGAGCCAGGTCTGCCTGCGGCGGCCTTTCTCAATAGCAAGGCTATGCTCACTGAGTCTGTACATAGTCAAAGCTTTCCTTAAGTTTGGGTCAGTCACAGTGGTCAGGTATTCTGCCACTGTCTACTCTCTGTTTAGGGTCTGTTTGTGTTTGTGAACAGAGCCCCAGGACCAGCTTACTTAGGGGACTCTTCTCCAAGTTCATCTCTCTGTAGGTGATGGCGTTGTTAAGGAAGGTTTGGGAATCGCTTCATTTTAAGTGGTTATAGAATTTAACGGCTCTTTTCGAGATTTTGATAATTAGCGGGTATCGGCCTAATTCTGCTCTGAATGCATTATTTGGTGTTTTACGTTGTACACAGAGGATATTTTTTTCAGAATTCTGCATGCAGAGTCTCAATTTGGTGTTTGTCCCATTTTGTGAATTCTTGGTTGGTGAGCGGACCCCAGACCTCACAACCATAAAGGGCAATGGGTTCTATAATTGATTGAAGTATTTTTAGCCAGATCCTAATTGGTATGTCGAATTTTATGTTCCTTTTGATGGCATAGAAGTCCCTTCTTGCCTTGTCTCTCAGATCATTCACAGCTTTGTGGAAGTTACCTGTGGCACTGATGTTTAGGCCGAGGTATGTATAGTTTTTAGTGTCTAGATGGAATTTGAATTTGTGGTCCTGGCAACTGGACCTTTTTTGGAACACCATTATTTTTGTCTTACTGAATTTACTGTCAGGGCCCAGGTCTGACAGAATCTGTGCAGAAGATCTAGGTGCTGCTGTAGGCCTCCTTGGTTGGTGACAGAAGCACCAGATCATCAGCAAACAGTAGACATTTGACTTCAAATTCTTCCTCTGCCCAGGCAGAACACTGGGTCAATGTTCTGTAGGCAGGCCTTATCAGAGAGCAGACCAGTGTTTACTCTAAGCATCGATTGCTACAGTTCAATAACCACACAGGTATTTAGCCTTAAGGAGAATGTTGACCACTTGGTCTGCACATGAATGGACAGGTTTTAGCGTCCGTTAGAAATATGCTATCAGTGTGTGTTGGTAGTTTGTGTATGTGTCTCCAGCACTACAATAGATTGTTACAGGTAAAAACTCCTCTAACAGTCTGCTTCTCTGAGCGTTACCATTACTGACCTGCTTTTGGAGGAGAAAGTGATTGTTTGTAGTGTGTTTTTCTGTCTGTGTGCAGTGTGTGTGTGATAGTGTGTAATGTAATGTGTGTTTGTGTATTAGGAAGCTGTGTGTGTGTGTGTGTGTGTGTGTGTGTGTGTGTGTGTGTGTGTGTGTGTGTGTGTGTGTGTGTGTGTGTGTGTGTGTGCTTGTGTGTCCCAAATCTACACTCACCTCACCCAGAGCGTGTGCAGCGAGAGAGCGGCTGGCTGATTTAGCCAGCTGAACCAATGAGAATTAGACTGTGGCTCATTACCTGCCACAGAGAGCCAGAGAGCCTGTTCTGTTCACACTGTGGACATTTTCTTCATGACCAAGTCTTGGTCCAAAAGTCACTGGAGGGAGAGGACAACATGAGTGTGTGTGTGTGGGTGGGTGCGTGGGTTCTTGGAAGTGTGTGGGTGTGTGTGTGAGAGAGAGAGAGTTCTGCCTGGCTGGATGAGTGGGCCGATTAGCTGTGAAATCATTGGACAGTGTTCGTCTGGAGACTACACCTTTTGATGTAATTTACCCCTATACTTTCTGACTGACATGGCCAGGAACTCTCACTTGGGGATACCAACATTTCCTGTCTTTACAGTCCTCCGTTTCTCCCCCGTTTCTGCCCATTTTTGTCTTCAGTTGAATTCACCTCAGGCAGCCAGGGAAATTGGATACATTGAGCTTCTCTACAGCTCAGTTCTACAGTTCAGTTTTACTGAATGGTATAAATGACTGTACAAGGACATAGGATGGTATACAGTGGTGAACACACACACACACAAACTAGTCAGTTTATTTTCTCTCCCTTGTTTATTGTGCTAGAGTCTGATACTTGGTCTCCCTGGCACCAGCACAAGCAGCTGCCTGCCTACCGCACATAAAGTCTCACATCGCCTCATTGTCTCTTTTATAGCCACTGTAAAGATATACTGTATATGCTACTCAGCTTTGCTTCATCTGATCACAGCTGTAGCAGAGTTTAAGACATAGGGGTTCCATCTGCCAATACAAGGAGACTAGAGGCATATCTGACAATATTTGTTGTCATCACAGGGAGACAATAGAGGGCTGAAGGCCCCGACAGAGATTATTGCAGCGCGGTCTGCATTTTTCATGCTGCGGGCGGGAGCGGGCAGTGAGACAGACAACTTTGGGATGAAAATATGTTTTGTCCCGCAGATTAAGCTACTTGAAACGGTTGTCTTTCTGTTTGTATGCGTTAAGCAATCTATTGCATTAAAAGCACCTATTTGTCGCACTATTCCAACACTCATCATTCGCTGCTTCAAGTTCATTAGCCAATACCTCTCAGTCAAGGTGCAACCAAAAAATTAGATCATAATTGAAAAGGAAAATGAGCAAAGTTGCACCTTTTCCTTTTCAATAAATTTTGACAATAAAAATAATGGCACCAGAGGAGATGGCTGCCGTTTTACGGGCTCCTAACCAATTGTGCTATTTTGTGTGTTTTTCGCGTTGTTTGTAACTTATTTTGTACATAATGTTTCTGCGACCGTCTCTTATGACCGAAAAAAGCTTATGGGTATCAGAACAGCATTTACTCTCCTCGAACTGGACAAAGATTTGTTCTTTAACGAGTCGGACGCAAAGGATTTACTGCAGATACCGGACCAGGCCCAAATCCCCATCATTCGCGTGAAGAAGAGATGCCGATACAGGGGACGCAGGTCTGGGTGCCTTGTGAGAATTCATCGGCGAGTGGGTAACCTGTCTCTACCATCCGTCCTATTGGCCAACGTGGATGAGCTCCGTTCAAGACTATCCTACCAACGGGACATTAAAAACTGTATTATCTTACATTTCACCGAGTCATGGCTGAACGACGACATGGAAAATATATAGTTGGCTGAGTTGCGGTCTGTTTCTATTTGTCAATAACAGCTGGTGTGTGAAATCTAATATTAAGGAAGTCTCGAGGTTTTGCTTGCCTGTGGTAGAGTATCTCATGATAAGCTGTAGACCACACTATTTACCAAGAGAGTCTTCATTTATATTTTTTCATAGCTGTCTATTTACCACCACAAACCGATGCTGGCACTAAGACCTAGTTGCCAGGGACTTTAATGCAGGGAAATTTAAATATGTTTTACCTCATTTCTACCAGCATGTTACATGTGCAACCAGAGGGGGAAAAAACTCTAGACCACCTTTACTCCACATACAGAGACGCGTACAAAGCTCTACCTCACCCTCCATTTGGCAAATCTGACCATAATTCTATCCTCCTGATTCCTGCTTACAAGCAAAAACTAAAGCAGAAAGTACCAGTGACTCGCTCAATACGGAAGTGGTCATATGACGCAGATGCTACGCTACAGGACTGTTTTGCTAGCACAGACTGGAATATGTTCCGGGACTCATCCGATGGCATTGAGGAGTATACCACATCAGTCACCGACTTCATCAATAAGTGCATCGATGACGTTGTCCCCACAGTGACTGTACATACAGTTGAAGTCGGAAGTTTACATACACCTTAGCCAAATACATTTAAACTCAGTTTTTCACAATTCCTGACATTTAATCCTAGTAAAAATTCCCTGTCTTAGGTCAGTTAGGATCACCACTTTATTTTAAGAATGTGAAATGTCAGAATAATAGTCATGAATGATTTATTTCAGCTTTTATTTATTTCATCACATTCCCAGTGGGTCAGAAGTTTACATACACTCAATTTGTATTTGGTAGCCTTGCCTTTAAATTGTTTAACTTGGGTCAAACATTTCGGGTAGCCTTCCACAAGCTTCCCACAATAAGTTGGGTGAATTTTGGCCCATTCCTCCTGACAGAGCTGGTGTAACTGAGTCAGGTTTGTAGGCCTCCTTGCTCGCACACGCTTCTTCAGTTCTGCCCACAAATGTTCTATAGGATTGAGGTCAGGGCTTTGAAATGGCCACTCCAATACCTTGACTTTGTTGTCCTTAAGCCATTTTGCCACAACTTTGAAAGTATGCTTGGGGTCATTGTCCATTTGGAAGACCCATTTGCGATCAAGCTTTAACACACCGGACGGTATGAGATGGTGTACCGGAACCTGGTGAAGAACAACGCCCACCTGGCCTGGTGTGAGTTGAGCCTCTTGGCCCCCTGAATGTAGGCTAAGTTCTTGTGGTCAGTCCATAAGACAAATGGATGGGCGGCCCCCTCAAGCCAATGTCTCCACTCCCCCAGGGCGAGCTTGACCACTAGCAGCTCACGGTTCCCCATGTCGTAATTCCGCTCTACCGAGGACAGCCGACGGGAGAAAAAAGTGCAGGAGTGATCTTACCGCCCGTGAGGAACCGCTGGGACAGGATTTCTCCCACCACAACATCTGAAGCATCCACCTCCACAATGAACGGCAGGGACGGATCAGGATTCCCGAGCACCGGGGCCGATGTAAAGTGCCGCTTCAGCGCATCAAATGCATTCCCCGCTTCCGGGGTCCAGGCGAAGGAGCGTATACTCGTCTGGGTGAGGGCTGTCAGGGGAGCGGCTAGGGAGCTAAAATTGCGAATGAATCGCCTATAAAAATTAGCGAACCCTAAAAACCGTTGTAGTTGCTTGAGGGATGAGGGCTGGGGCCAATCCAGCACCGTGATGACCTTGGCTGGGTCCATCCGTAGATCCCCCAGGATGACGATGGACCCCAGGAAGGAGACTGTCTCAGTGTGGAACACACACTTCTCCGCCTTGACGTAGAGCTGGTGACGGAGAAGGCCGAACGTGCTGCTGGTGTTCATCATTCATGTCCTTCGAAAATATGAGGATATCATCCAAATACACGAAGATGTTGTAGTCGAGGAGGTCCCGGAGCACGTCATTGACCAATGTCTGTAACACCGCAGGCCCATTGGCTAGACCAATTGGCATGACTTGGTACTCGTAATGCCCACTGGGTGTGTTAAACGCCGTCTTCCACTCGTCCCCCTCCCGAATCCTCACCAGGTTGTAGGCATTACGTAAGTCCAGCTTGGTGAAGACCCAGGCTCCCTGCAATGACTCGAATGCCGTCGTCATCAGGGGGAGTGGGTAGTGGTTCTTAACTGTGATGTCATTGAGTGCCCGGTAATCAATGCACGGCCGCTGCCCACCGTCCTTTTTTAGAGGGACGGATGTGACCCTTGACGAATGCCTCGTCGATATACTCCCTCATCGTCAGCGTCTCCGGCCGGGACAAGGAAAACAGTCACCCTCGTGTGGGCATGGCGCCCGGCAGGAGATCGATAGCACAGTTGTATGGACTGTGAGGAGGTAGGTCCTTGGCACGCCTCTTACTAAACACCACCCCCAGATCCCAATACTTGCGGGGAACGCCTGCCAGGTCTGGGCCGGTGACGGAGTCTGTAGCCACCGTCCTCCTGGTGGCAACCGCCTCTAGGGCGGTAGGCGGTTTGGAGTGCGGGACCTGGGGTGAGAACTGGTAGGTGGTCTGGGACGGTGGTTTGGGCTGATGAGTGGTCGGTGGAGACCGGAACAGGACGGGGGCGGCGCGTCCCTCCAGGATGAGCCACCCCGTGGACCAGTCTATCCGGGGTTTGTGGGCGACCAGCCAGGGGTGCCCGAGGACGTGGGGACACTCCGGAGAGTCCACAATGAAAAACAGGATATCCTCCCATAGCTCCCCCCCGCCACCTGGACACGCATGTGAGAATCTCTGGTAATTTAACTATTTCCTTCGTTATTTTTGCGCATTTTGATATTGCCTATAGGGTGCAAAATTGTTGGGACCTTGGCTACCAAGCGAGCTGCGTCACATACGCCTAAAATAACATTTGCGGGACTGCGGTCTGGTTTGGGACCAGTTCTTGTGGAAGCGGGTGGGAGTCAGACAAAAAGCCAGCTGGAGCGGGCGAGTGTGGTATGAAAAGCTGCTGGAGAGGGATGAAGACCTCTAGGAGACGAGGAACATGCCACTCTGGTATATCTGTTGTAATTATCGGTGCTCATCTTATGTTTATGTGTCAGCTGTTACTAATTTATAAACACTAACACCCCCACTGTACCCAAGGCTTGACTTTGCCTGCTGCTGTAATGACATTGCCAGCATGCCAGTCAGCCTGTCTCTATGACTTAATATGCCTTCCTAGTGGTGATTGGTGATATTGCATCATGTTTATCCTGTCTTGCAGGTGCAGGTGTGCGATACACTCGATGGACCACTTTGAATTGTTTTGTCACCTCCTGGGAAGTGGCTGTACTCAAGCCTTTATGACATCCTCCTCTAAAACTCATTATCCCAGCATGCTGCACTTCAGGAAACTCATTATACCATAATTATCCACACCTCCGCCCGCTACAGACAGAAGCACAGGATGAATGTGCCCACTCTGCACTTAATTAGGCTGCTTTGCCAAGTGTTTTGTCTGAAACAAATACCGGCCCACCATGATATGACATATGAGTTTTGGAGGTATTTGTGTTAAATCTGCTCCATAGCTGCCATGTTCATCCCTAGACACAAAACAGCTAGTGGATGCTTCCCACTCACTGGCTACTGTGGTGTTGCATAGGGAATAGTTTCCCATAACACTGTGTGACTCTCCACCAGTGGCCCCATACTGGCATACAATACGTGTTGGCTAGGCTGGTCTTCAGGTCTTCCTATATATGGCTCTGACGGTTGGCTCTGTACTATGACTCATAATGAACAGCAGGTCGTTGAGGAGACGGATGGATAGCTACCAGACTCTCCTTCCCCCTGCCCTCTCCCCCACTGTCCCTTCACTTTTCCATTCCTCTCTCTCTCTCTCTCTCTCTCTTTCTCTGCCATCCGAGGGCTAATGACAATGGAGGACGAGAGAGGGAGAGCCTTTGGAGTAGTGGAGGAGAGGAGAAAATACTATTGACCTGGCATGTAGATTTACGTCCAGGCCCCGGGGCCAGCAGACCCCACATCAGATTAATATGACAGGTAATTGAGTCTGGTCACTGAGTCATGTTGGAGTGGCCTCCGCTCCCCTCCGTACGTACTGCTGGTGGACTGCTGCTGGTGGACTGAATTCTGGACTATGCAACGAGGATGGACTATGACGGTCATGGAATGTTGGATGATGGTAATGTGACAGCCAAATGACGCAGTCATGGTAATAACCAATCAAATAGCATTAAAAAAAATATATATATATATATATATATATATATATATATATATATATATATATATATATATATATATATATATATATATACAGTGGGGAGAACAAGTATTTGATACACTGCCGATTTTGCAGGTTTTCCTACTTACAAAGCATGTAGAGGTCTGTAATTTTTATCATAGGTACACTTCAACTGTGAGAGACTGAATCTAAAACAACAATCCAGAAAATCACATTGTATGATTTTTAAGTAATTAATTTGCATTTTATTGCATGACATAAGTATTTGATCACCTACCAACCAGTAAGAGTTCCGGCTCTCACAGACCTGTTAGTTTTTCTTTAAGAAGCCCTCCTGTTCTCCACTCATTACCTGTATTAACTGCACCTGTTTGAACTCGTTACCTGTATAAAAGACACCTGTCCACACACTCAATCAAACAGACTCCAACCTCTCCACAATGGCCAAGACCAGAGAGCTGTGTAAGGACATCAGGGATAAAATTGTAGACCTGCACAAGGCTGGGATGGGCTACAGGACAATAGGCAAGCAGCTTGGTGAGAAGGCAACAACTGTTGGCGCAATTATTAGAAAATGGAAGAAGTTCAAGATGACGGTCAATCACCCTCGGTCTGGGGCTCCATGCAAGATCTCACCTCGTGGGGCATCAATGATCATGAGGAAGGTGAGGGATCAGCCCAGAACTACACGGCAGGACCTGGTCAATGACCTGAAGAGAGCTGGGACCACAGTCTCAAAGAAAACCATTAGTAACACACTACGCCGTCATGGATTAAAATCCTGCTACGCACGCAAGGTCCCCCTGCTCAAGCCAGCGCATGTCCAGGCCCGTCTGAAGTTTGCCAATGACCATCTGGATGATTCAGAGGAGGAATGGGAGAAGATCATGTGGTCTGATGAGACAAAAATAGAGCTTTTTGGTCTAAACTCCACTCGCCGTGTTTGGAGGAAGAGGAAGGATGAGTACAACCCCAAGTACACCATCCCAACCGTGAAGCATGGAGGTGGAAACATCATTCTTTGGGGATGCTTTTCTGCAAAGGGGACAGGACGACTGCACCGTATTGAGGGGAGGTTGGATGGGGCCATGTATCGCGAGATCTTGGCCAACAACCTCCTTCCCTCAGTAAGAGCATTGAAGATGGGTCGTGGCTGGGTCTTCCAGCATGACAACAACCTGAAACACACAGCTAGGGCAACTAAGGAGTGGCTCCGTAAGAAGCATCTCAAGGTCCTAGAGTGGCCTAGCCAGTCTCCAGACCTGAACCCAATAGAACATCTTTGGAGGGAGCTGAAAGTCCGTATTGCCCAGCGACAGCCCCGAAACCTGAAGGATCTGGAGAAGGTCTGTATGGAGGAGTGGGCCAAAATCCCTGCTGCAGTGTGTGCAAACCTGGTCAAGACCTACAGGAACCGTATGATCTCTGTAATTGCAAACAAAGGTTTCTGTACCAAATATTAAGGTCTGCTTTTCTGATGTAACAAATACTTATGTCATGCAATAAAATGCAAATTAATTACTTAAAAATCATACAATGTGATTTTCTGGATTTTTGTTTTAGATTCCGTCTCTCACAGTTGAAGTGTACCTATGATAAACATTACAGACCTCTACATGCTTTGTAAGTAGGAAAACCTGCAAAATTGGCAGTGTATATATATAATGATTGCGTCACAATAGCAAGAAGCCATTGTTAGTGTACCCATGAGTTTACCAGTGAAATTGCCAGGGTTTGAGTTTCCAAGCCCATTCTATTAATTATATTTCTATGTGTGCTGCTGCTGCATTGTGGGGGATGTTGCCTAGGCAACCGAAGACTTGTTTGCTTGTTTCAGCAAGGAGCAACAAAGTTTCATCACGTTGTTAAGAGTGGAGATTCATCAGTGTTCCGTGCTCAATGCACACGTCTATGCACACAGATGGCCCAGTGTTTTACAGTGAGGGAAAAAAGTATTTGATCCCCTGCTGATTTTGTACGTTTGCCCACTGACAAAGAAATGATCAGTCTATAATTGTAATGGTAGGTTTATTTGAACAGTGAGAGACAGAATAACAACAAAATAATCCAGAAAAACGCATGTCAAAAATGTTAAATATTGGGTGAGAACCTCCTTCCCTCAGCCAGGGCATTGAAAATGGGTCGTGGATGGGTATTCCAGCATGACAATGACCCAAAACACATGGCCAAGGCAACAAAGGAGTGGCTCAAGAAGCAGCACATTAATGTCCTGGAGTGGCCTAGCCAGTCTCCAGACCTTAATCCCATGGAAGATCTGTGGAGGGAGCTGAAGGTTCGAGTTGCCAAACGTCAGGCTCGAATCCTTAATGACTTGGAGAAGATCTGCAAAGAGGAGTGGGACAAAATCCCTCCTGAGATGTGTGCAAACCTGGTGGCCAACTACAAGAAACGTCTGACCTCTGTGATTGCCAACAAGGGTTTTGCCACCAAGTACTAAGTAATGTTTTGCAGAGGGGTCAAATACTTATTTCCCTCATTAAAATGCAAATCAATTTATAACATTTCTGACATGCATTTTTCTGGATTTTGTTGTTGTTATTCTGTCTCTCACTGTTCAAATAAACCTACCATTAAAATTATAGACTGATCATTTCTTTGTCAGTGGGCCAACGTACAAAATCAACAGGGTATCAAATACTTTTTTCCCTCACTGTATGTAGTTTTCACTGCTGCTCCTCCTTCCTGTTGAGTGTCCTCAGAGGGACAGAGACGCTAATCCAGAGGCCTTGCTCGCTGGCTCAGTTGCTCCTCTCCTCTCTAGAATGGCAGTTGTGGGTCTATTGCTCGATCGGCCAGAATGGGGATAAATGTTGTGTCCCGAGGTGGTGCGGATGGCCGGGCAGTGTTGCCTTGGTGACCGGTGGCCTGGCAGTGACACGCCTGGGAGGAGGCGTGTGTGTTGTCTTTAGGCTCTCAGGCTGACTTACTGCATGCCAATTAACCTCTCTCTCTCTTCCTCCCTCTTCTCCTTCCTCCTCCTCTTCCGCCACCCTCCTTTCCCTCCTCATCATTTTCCTCCACCCTCCTCTTCCCTCCTCCTCATCCTCCTCCTCCTCCTCCTCCTCCCTCCCTGAACCGCCCCTACTTATGGACTAAACTGGAGACATTGTCAGATTAATTTCTGGCCTGCCTGATTCCATGTGGATTGACATAATTACTAGGGTTATAAACAGTATGATGATGTGAATGAAGTGTCAGGAGTGTGTGACGTCTGTTTCTCCCCTTTGTGTGTGTTTGTGTGTGTTGTTCTGTGTGTGTGTGTGTGTTCTGTGTGCTGTTCTCAGTGTAGGTGGTAGTGATGAAAGACCAGGTATCCTACACTCAGGTGGACAGAACAGTAGAGCATGGGCAAGTGGCAGCTCACACCAATCTCCACTCTACACCTGTTTGTGATTGGCTCTCTGTCCATGCTGGAGACTGGTACAGAACAAGAAGAAACTCCATGCTGTATGACAGACAAGGGCTGTGTCCCAAATTGCACCTTATTCCCTACATAGTGCACTACATTTGACCAGAGCCCTAAGTGCCCTATGTACACTAAATAGGTCATAGGGTGCCATTTGGGACGTATCCAAGTTGATGCCACGCTGCTCTCTGGCTCTGGGCAAAGTAACCACCTGGCGTGTTGTGTATTCCAGCATGTGATTGTCATCATCAGGTAGAGGATATCCAGGAAGAGATTAACTTGGATCATACTGGGAGCAGATGACATGACTACACCCTCTCATTCACACTCACATGCTAAGATGCCATGGAAATACATATCGCCAAGAAGGAACACAGCAAAACATTTTAACCCAAGCAATTTTTGTCAAGGATTTATTCAGTATAGAAGAAAGTGTTTTGTCCGCACAGTGTGAAAAAGGTTTTTGGACTCTGATCTATACTGAACAAAAATATAAAAGCAACATGCAACAATTTCACAGATTTTCCTGTCACATGACTGGGAATACAGATATGCATCTGTTGGTCACAGATACCTTAAAACAATGGGCCTCAAAATGGGCCTCAGGATCTCGTCACGGTACTTTAGTGCATTCAAATTGCCATCGATAAAATGCAATTGTGTTCGTTGTCTGTAGCTTATGCCTGCCCATGCCATAACCCCACCGCCACCACGGGGAACTCTGTTCACAACGTTGACATCAGTAAACCGTTTGCCCACATGACGCTATACACATGGTCTGCGGTTGTGAGGCCGGTTGGACATAGTGCCACATTCTCTACAACAATATTGGAGGCGGCTTATGGTAGAGAAATTAACATTTACAGCTCTGATGGACATTCCTACAGTCAGCATGCCAACTGCACACTCCCTCAAATCTTGAGACATCTGTGACATTGTGTTGTGTGACAAAACTGCAAATTTTAGAGTGATCTTTTATTGTCCCCAGCACAAGGTGTACCTGTGTAATGATCATGCTGTTTAATCATCTTCTTGATATGCTACACCTGTCAGGTGGATGGATTATCTTGGCAAAGGAGAAATTATCACTAACGGGGATGTAAGCTTTTTTATGGAACATTTCTGGGATCTTTTATTTCAGCTCATGAAACATGGGATCAACACTTCACATGTTGTGTTTATATTTTTGTTCAGTATACAGTGGGGAGAACAAGTATTTGATACACTGCCGATTTTGCAGGTTTTCCTACTTACAAAGCATGTAGAGGTCTATAATTTCTATCATAGGTACACTTCAAATGTGAGAGACGGAATCTAAAACAAAAATCCAGAAAATCACATTGTATGATTTTTAAGTAATTAATTTGCATTTTATTGCATGACATAAGTATTTGATCACCTACCAACCAGTAAGAATTCCGGCTCTCACAGACCTGTTAGTTTTTCTTTAAGAAGCCCTCCTGTTCTCCACTCATTACCTGTATTAACTGCACCTGTTTGAACTCTTTACCTGTATAAAAGACACCTGTCCACACACTCAATCAAACAGACTCCAACCTCTCCACAATGGCCAAGACCAGAGAGCTGTGTAAGGACATCAGGGATAAAATTGTAGACCTGCACAAGGCTGGGATGGGCTACAGAACAATAGGCAAGCAGCTTGGTGAGAAGGCAACAACTGTTGGCGCAATTATTAGAAAATTGAAGAAGTTCAAGATGACGGTCAATCACCCTCGGTCTGGGGCTCCATGCAAGATCTCACCTCGTGGGGCATCAATGATCATGAGGAAGGTGAGGGATCAGCCCAGAACTACACGGCAGGACCTGGTCAATGACCTGAAGAGAGCTGGGACCACAGTCTCAAAGAAAACCATTAGTAACACACTACGCCGTCATGGATTAAAATCCTGCAGCGCACGCAAGGTCCCCCTGCTCAAGTCAGCGCATGTCCAGGCCCGTCTGAAGTTTGCCAATGACCATCTGGATGATCCAGAGGAGGAATGGGAGAAGGTCATGTGGTCTGATGAGACAAAAATAGAGCTTTTTGGTCTAAACTCCACTTGCCGTGTTTGGAGGAAGAAGAAGGATGAGTACAACCCCTAGAACACCATCCTAACCGTGAAGCATGGAGGTGGAAACATCATTCTTTGGGGATGCTTTTCTGCAAAGGGGACAGGACGACTGCACCGTATTGAGGGAAGGTTGGATGGGGCCATGTAACGCGAGATCTTGGCCAACAACCTCCTTCCCTCAGTAATAGCATTGAAGATGGGTCGTGGCTGGGTCTTCCAGCATGACAACGACCCGAAACACACAGCCAGGGCAACTAAGGAGTGGCTCCGTAAGAAGCATCTCAAGGTCCTGGAGTGGCCTAGCCAGTCTCCAGACCTGAACCCAATAGAAAATCTTTGGAGGGAGCTGAAAGTCCATATTGCCCAGGGACAGCCCCGAAACCTGAAGGATCTGGAGAAGGTCTGTATGGAGGAGTGGGCCAAAATCCCTGCTGCAGTTTGTGCAAACCTGGTCAAGACCTACAGGAAATGAATGATCTCTGTAATTGCAAACTAAGGTTTCTGTACCAAATATTAAGTTCTGCTTTTCTGATGTATCAAATATTTATGTCATGCAATAAAACGCAAATTAATTACTTAAAAATCATACAATGTGATTTTATGGATTTTTGTTTTAGATTCCGTCTCTCACAGTTGAAGTGTACCTATGATAAAAATTACAGACCTCTACATGCTTTGTAAGTAGGAAAACCTGCAAAATCGGCAGTGTATCAAATACTTGTTCTCCCCACTGTATATTGAAAATGCATATTTATCAATATTTCTCCAAAAATGTTGTTTTAAAGATTTTATTGTGTCGATGGATTTCTTGTATAGTGCGTATTTATCATAATTATAAATAGTGTTAAATAATTCAGCATTAACTGCTATTGATACAGTACCATACTGTCGCCTTATTGAAATGGAAAAATAAATAAAATATCTCGATTACAAAATGAGACATATTGCAATCCTTATCCTGGTCTTGATTTCCCACATAATATTTTTTATAATATCATCGTAAAACGAATTCTAAAGAAGGCTAGATACTGTACATTGTGATGCACTCCTCTTTCCCACAGGATCCTGATAATGTTTTACTAGGGTTGGTTGGACTGAGGCCAGGCAGAGACATGTGAGTAAGTCACCTCACCTAAAGGCCACAATGCCCAGTCTGTCTCCCAGCACAGTGGGCCCACAGACCGCTGGAGCCTCCATAACCTATGTGTGTGTCTGTGTCTGCGTGTGTCTGTGTGTGTGTCTACGAGTGTGAGCGTCTCTGACGGAGGCCCCAGAGCATTGTGGGATTGAGCGGTCACCGTCCGATGGTATGGTGGTACGATGGTACGATAGTAGTCACTTCGTCCATGTGATTGTGTTTACCCTCTACTCCCACGCTCCCTTACCCAGCAGAGCACAGCCCAGGCACCAGCCAGTTCCTGCCTGGCAACACTGCTTTATTCTAATGAAAACACACTGGTGATGTCATAGAGTATGTCTCTCTCGTTAGTGTTAGGTGTCTAGATATAGCTGAGACACTCAAAATGTCAAAATCAACAGTTCTCTGTTGATATGCCGTTTCTGGGGGAGATTTGATCAAAATAAACATCCTCTTACCAATCGGCCTCGCTTTTTCTCTCGCGCCATGTTTGTGTGAGTGTGCATGTGTGTTGGGGTTTTCCTATCTGACGTGTCTCTGTGTGAGCCACACACGAGGAGGGCAGAGAGCCAAGAGAGGGAGCAATGAAAAGAGAGGACTGAGGAAAGAGGGGAGGAGGAGAAACCCATTACTACCATTACCACAGCTCAAGGCCATTTCACTACCCTGTCACCATCACCTCCAGCTTGTCTGAACTATTGGCATCCGTTGGTTGCTGTTGCTTTTCACATCCATGGCCCAGTATCGCTTACTGTCTCCTTGTATGGTAGCTTCCATAGAAATCAGCAGCTGCTTTAATGTGGGGATCTGGGTTATTTATGAGGAGTGATTAAATGTTTGGAGAGGCTCTCAGGATGGTTGCCTAATGCTTGGCTCGATGCCTCGTTGTGACACACACACAAGTACACACGCTCACACACACACACACACACACACACACACACACACACACACACACACACACACACACACACACACACACACACACACACACACACACACATACATACACAAACACATTCAGTGTAAATGCCAGGCCCTGATTCATTCATATTTCTCTCACCCACCCACCCAACCAACCGCACTACTGTCTGTCCCCTCCCTCATCACTGGATTATAAAGTTCTCCCTCTGTGGTAATTTGTATGCCTCTTAGCTGATGGAACTGGGGAGGGGATGGGAGGGGATGAGGGGGGAATGGCAGAGGGAGGGAAGAAGAGGAGGAGAGAGCGGGGAGCTGAGGGAGGAGAGGGAAGAGAGGAGAGGAGAGGAGAGTGGACAAGGGGTGGGGAGGAGAGAGGTTGCGAGTTGTTGAGGGGTAGGAAGAAGGAGAAAGAGGAAGGGTTTAGTTTGATGTTACCATCATCATACCCCTCCTCCCCCCACACACACGAATGCATGCGCGCACACACACACAGACACACACACACATAGTTTTGTACAGCTAACCTTGTGGGGACACACAATTCAGTCCCATTCAAAATCCTATTTTCCCTAACCCCTAAACCTAACACTAACCCTAACCTTAACCCTAACCTTAACCCTAAACCTAACCCTAGCTTCTAACCTTAACCCAAAAACGAACCCTAGCTCCTAAACCTAACCCTAACACTAATTCTAACCTTAACCCTAAACCCCCTAGAAATAGCATTTGACCTTGTGGGGACCAACAAAATGTCCCCAGTTGGTCAAATTTTTGTTTGTTTTCTATTCTTGTGGGGACTTCTGGTCCCCACAAGAATAGTTAAACATGTCCACACACATACACACACACATCCTACTGAAATAAACTGTGTGAGGAAGTCGCTGAGATGGCGAGTAACGGTTGTGTTGAGCGTAGGTCGTTTGTTAAATATATTGACCAATTTCAAACTCTACTGGGTTTTAATGAACTGAGAACCACTACATCGGAATGGAAGTCAATACAGGGAAATATATAATTAAAGGGAGGGAGATTTTTATTTGTGAAATCTGTATTGGATTGTGTTGGAGGTGATTTACAGGCAGGGGCAGGCAGGCTAGACCGATAACTGCAGGGAGAGGGAGAGGAAGAGGGGACATAGAGAGAAGAGGGGGAGGGAGAGAGCTGTGCTTGTCCTGGCTGGCCTGGGCTCAGGCTCAAGATGTATAGCCTTGTGTTTTTTCTACCCTGATTTACTACTCCAGATCACACAGTACAGTAGACTACAGTACATGGACAATAAAGAAGCGGAGTGAAGATTTAAAGATGATGATGCTACCTATGCCTTTGGGGGCATACCCTATACATAATTGTTTCGTACTAACAGGCAATTACACAGAGTGAGCTGATTCTGGTTAGAGGGTACAGGGTACCTACTACACCTCAGTACCTAGTACATAGTTCACCTGTTGGATGGAGTTTGGTTGTGCATCTGTTGCCTTTGTCTTGCTGCTTTCCTCTCTGAAGACACTGATTAAAATGTAAATACACTACTCAGCATGAAGCAACATGATCAAAGCAGCAGTAGCAGAATCACTGTGTTATGTATATCGAACCCAGTGTAAAACACCACATCTCTCTCTACCCAGGCACGATGTAGGACATTATCCGACTCTTCTTCTCTTTACACTGGGTCGTCTCTGATGGATACCCAGTTAGTTAGTCACAAAGACTGGGAGAGGAGATGAGAAGTGGTTCCCCCCTCCTTCCTTCCCTCCATCTCATCTCTCTCTCATCCCCCCTCTCTCTGTGTCATCCTTAAACACAATCTCTTTCATCCTCCATCGAGCTGAAGAAAAATCATTTGGAGGAGATAGCAACGGTCAGGGCAGTCGTCTCTCATATCATTACACACAGGCTGGCAGACTGGAGTGTGTGTGTGTGTGTGTGTGTGTGCGCATGCGCATGTTACAGACTGACTGGGGCTCTCCTCCAGGTGTTATTATGCTTGATTGCCTCATCAAGGCTTCTAAATTGGTCCAATATACCTAATCATTTTAGTGCCTCATTTACTGTCTACCTTGTGCCTTGTGTCTACTCACCTGCATAAAGTGGCCCCTTTTCTGCCACAGTGAAGGCTGAGCTAGCTAGCTGACACTAGGGATTGCGTTTCAAATGGCACGTTTCTCTATATAGTGTACTTTTGACCAAATGTAGTGCACAAGTAAATAGGGTGCCATTGAGGATGCAGAAAGCCCTACTGTAGCCATGTAGGGCATTGGAGAAATGAGTTCAACATGTACTGTTATTGTATGAACTGGGACACATTAAAAGGTAACCACGCATTATGAATTCACAGGACTACGAGCTTTGAGAAAGAAGAAATAGGTAGCTGTCTTTTAACATGAAATAATAAAGAGCTCTTTAAGCATGTGATAACGGCAGTACATTTTTATTGCTCATAAAGTCCATCAAGGAGGGCTCCCTCTAAAAGGTCATTGCTTGAAATATGGCGAAGTTTTTCGGAGAGAGACTCTAAATCGAGGTCTCTGTGTGCTGTGGAAAAGTCAATAGTGTGTGTGTGTGTGTGTGTGTGTGTGTGTGTGTGTGTGTGTGTGTGAAATGATGTTTGCTTGAGCATCTCATTGATATGCTCTAACTTGGCTTGTCCAGTTTGATAATGTCCTTTAGATTTATTCTGTCAGGGGCCTCAGCCCTCAGCCTGGCCTCCAAACAACACACACACACACACACACACACACACACACACACACACACACACTGACACACACACACACACGCTGACACACACACGCTGACACACACACACAGTGACACAGTGACACACACACACTGGCGCTGGAACAAGTGATTGTATGATAGTCCTGATTAGAGAACACTTATAAGCCCTGGCGACCGGCGGACTGTTTGGTACAAACAACGATGACTGTTCAGTGTCAGACCTCCCTTCCACTAGAGAGGACACTCTGTTCATTTGGGAAGAAGTGCTCTGAACCATTTATTGTCCTATTATTACTGTGCAAGCATACATACCCAATCAGGGTCATCATCTTCAATTCAAGTTTGTAATTAGATCTGACTGGTATTTTTAATATTTTAATATATAAACTTTCTTCTTTTAGATCATGACTCTCTCTTTCACAATTAGCTAAGCTATATGCTAACTTAGACTAGTCATTGGAAACTGTCTCAACAACCAAGCAGGATTCATGACTATAGAGGACATGTGCATTGTATGCCCTGTATCCTACCAAGGCCCTCCTCAAGCTATAGCTTTAGCTCACCAATGTTAGCTAGCGTAATCTCTTTCTTTCTAGAGGGGAACAGTAGGCCAGTGAGAGACATGTTCACAATCCCTGCTCTGATAGAATGATAATGGAGCTGACTGATAGCAGAAGAGCGGAGAGAGGCTTTGGAGAGAGGCTGAGTATTTGCACCAGTCCCTGCCTACCAGCCTGGCTACCAGCCTGCCTACCAGCCTGCCTGCCCAGTTGCCTGCCTATGTGAGTGGATTCATACACACACACCCTGTCGCCCGCCCGCTTGCCTTTGTGACACTATCATGGGAATGGAAGCTCTCTCTCTCTCTCTCTCTCTCTCTCTCTTTGTTGTTTCAATCCAGACCTCTAAATCACAATGGACCAAATGGAATACCAGGGATAGTGGAGGCAGTTAGCAAGCTGAAGCCAACTTGGATGAGTGTGTGTTACAATAGCAAGCTGTGCTTTTGTGCTGAGGTCGCCGCATCATTTTTGTCGAGTGGGCACTGATGGCATTATAATAGAAAAGGAAAGTTCAGACAGTATTGACATTTCATTCAAAGAAAAAATAAGGTTCATATGATGTGGCATTGACTTACTTAGCAAGAGAACAAGAGTGATCAATAGATGTATCTACAGTACTCCCTATGAGCCATTAGGCTCAAAGGGGTATTTTTCATCAAACAGATAAAGTAACTAACCAGCCAGAGTTTATCTGGGGTCAGGAGACATAGTGTATCTTTGTTTTGGACAGGGAATGGAGGTTAAGCATCTATAATGTCATTGGCCAGACTGTAAGAGAAAACGTACTGTAGTAAACTGTTCCAGAAACAAAATCCCCCTCTCACTCCACCCCACTTTGTGTGTACTGTCATCAGTGCTTAGCTCACTTCTATATTTGGCCAATCCAGGGCCAGCTCAGTGGTTTCCACTCCACAGTTCTGATGCTGAGATTAGACCAGCCTGAAATGGACATCTTTCATCACACACCTCTAAATATAGTAGAGCATACAGGATATAGTACAGCAGAAGAGAGAGAGAGAGAGAGAGAGAGAGAGAGAGAGAGAGAGAGAGAGAGAGAGAGAGAGAGAGAGAGAGAGAGAGAGAGAGAGAGAGAGAGAGAGAGAGAGAGAGAGAGAGAGAGAGAGAGAGAGAGAGAGAGAGAGAGAGAGAGAGAGAGAGAGAGAGAGAGAGAGAGAGAGAGAGAGAGAGAGAGAGAGAGAGAGAGAGAGAGAATGTGTGTGTGACAGGGGCTAACAGATGGAAACATAGAGACAGACACAGACAGAGGGAAACATAGACAAAGAGAGACAGACAGACAGACAGACAGACAGACAGACAGAGGGAAACAGACTAAGAGAGACAGACAGAAAGACAGACAGACAGAGGGAAACATAGACAGACAGACAGACAGACAGACAGACAGACAGACAGACAGACAGACACAGACAGACAGAGGGAAACATAGACAAAGAGAGACAGACAGACAGACAGACAGACAGACAGACAGACAGACAGACAGAGGGAAACATAGACAAAGAGAGACAGACAGACAGACAGACAGACAGACAGACAGACAGACAGACAGACAGACAGAGGGAAACATAGACAAAGAGAGACAGACAGACAGAGGGAAACATAGAGAGCGAAAGAGATATGCTTGATCAGTATCAGTCACATGTATTAAGATATAATCAAATACATTATGTGTGTAATTCACCATTGCCTGTATTTTTTATTTTTTTCTCACCTTTATTTAACCAGGTAAGCCAGTTGAGAACAAGTTCTCATTTACAAATGCGACCTGGCCAAGATAAAGCAAAGCAGTGTGATAAAAAACAACAACACAGAGTTACATATGGGGTAAACAAAACATAAAGTCAAAAATACAACAGAAAATATATATACAGTGTGTGCAAATGTAGCAAGTTATGGAGGTAAGGCAATAAATAGGCCATAGTGCAAAATAATTACAATTTAGTATCAGTCTCCCTTTCATTATCGCTCTCACCCTCTCCCCCTCCCTCCCTCCCTCCTGCCCTCTCTTTCTTGCTCTCGCTCTCTCTCTCTCTCTGTCTTTCCTTCTCCCTCTCTCTCTCCCTGTCTATCTCTCCCTCACTCCCTCTTATTTAAATTAAGAACATTGTTAGTGGATGTGTGCTGTAATGTGTCCCGGGAGGGGACCCCAGGAGTTGCTCAAACTCCATCTGTTAGCTAGCAGCTAGCCTTGATGAATGAGATTCTCCTGCGAGGCAGAGTGGAGCATGGTGCAGAGCAAGTGTGTGTGTGGTTATAGTTGGTCTCAGTCTCAGACAGATGGATAGGCTGCTAGCGAGCGCCCAGGCAGGCCCCCTGTGAGAGTTGCCCTGCCTGCACATACAACTGGGTGGGAGAAGAGACTTGAGAACTGAGATGAAAATGATATGCTAGTGTTTGTGGTTTGGTTTACATTTTTGTAGTTGTGTGTGTATAGATGGGGTGTTGAATATAGTCTGTGTTTTTTCACAGGAAATAGTTCTGTATAGTTGTATGTCCCTGAGTTTGTGTGTATTTGTTTATTTGCAAAAGCAGGTACTATTTTAACGTGTATGTGTTACAGCCAGGGGAGCAATATTTTCCTCTGTGGTGGTTTTAGGTATTTAGGTAATATATTGTCTTTCCTGTGGCAGTGGCAGTGTGGCACAGTGGCACGGTGGCAGGGTGGCAGGGGGCTGAGAGGAGACAGAGATGTGTATGGGACCTGAAGGCTGGAGTGATTGCTTTTAGTATTAGGACAGCTACACATCAGACATGCTACAGAGGACAGCCCTGTGTGTGTCTCTGTGGAGGAGATCTCTCTTTTAGCCCTTAGACACACTGACTCTCTAGGAGAAATCGCTCCAACTCCAGCCCTATCACTCTCTTTCTCTCTCTCGCAAACCTCCTGCCTGCTGCGAAGTCTCTCAGGTGTGTGTGTGTGTGTGTGTGTGTTTGTGTGTGTGTGTGTGTGTGTGTGTGTGTGTGTGTGTGTGTGTGTGTGTGTGTGTGTGTGTGTGTGTGTGTGTGTGTGTGTGTGTGTTCTCACTCCCAGCTGCCCGCTGCTCTGGAGTACCCCTGTGGCGAGGCTGAAGGCTTCAAGGCTTCTCTGGCACCACACCACATCACAGCATTGAGACGCATTCTGCTGCCTGGCGTAGGGCCCTGTGGAGGGAACTGGTGTATTATGACAGATGAAGTATATTATGACTTTCTGGGATATGACCTGAATGCCTGGGGGAGAGGGATCATGTCTGGGAGGTGGTGGTGGGCAGGGGGCTGTGTTGTGGTGATGGTGATGGGGGCTGTGTTGTGTTGTTGTGGAGGACCGACCGAAGCAGGTGACAAACAGATGGTTGAGGACTGTCCTCTCCACCTGTGCCTGCCTGCCTGCCCTACTCCCCTCTCAGCCTCTCACCCCAATCCCAACCTAGGGCTCAGGGCCAGCCTGACTGGTTGCACTAGTCCCCTGTTCCAGCCCAGGTACCCATGGCATGGTTGTACTGGTTCTCCTTAGCCATGGCCACAGCCAGTGAAGTACTCAGGGCCCCAGAGGACACAGGAGGGTTGAGCACAAGCTGCCAATAGTGGAAGGTAGAATTCCATTACATACCGGCTTGGACATTTTGTAACTACTGTTTGTGCCCTGTGGGGGTTGTGTGTTTGTGTGTGTGCGTGTGTGCGTGTGTGTGTGTGTGCGTGCGTGTGTGCATGTGTGCTTGTGTGTGTCTGGCCCCTTGGTCAGTCAGCCAGTGCTTTGCCTGGTGTCAGGGTTGTGGTATTAATAGCAACACCCCTCAGCAATAGGCCTGCTCACCATGTGTCACCTGTTAGCCCCTGTCACACACACACACACACACACACACACACACACACACACACACACACACACACACACACACACACACACACACACACACACACACACACACACACACACACACACACACACACACACACACACAGTCATGTGGCCATCTCTCAATGTTTTTTACTTTTTTACTTGTTTTTCTCCATTCAACCTTCACAGCTATCAAAGCTTATTACTTTTCCTCTGCCGTCTAAGGCAAAGTAATTTGTCATGATTTCTGTGGATAGAAACAGCCTTCCTCTGTGTATATGTTGTCTAGACAATGTGTTCTGCTCCAAGTGGTTGAATAATGATAGTGCTGCATTATTCCTGAGCTATTGTTTCAGTCTGTATCTTTGGAATAAACCCTGGGGATAGTGCTCTACCGTCGTGATGGAGGGATGTCCTAGAGGTAGTAGGAAGATATTACTGTTGTAGGGCCCTATAAAATCAGTTAAATGTTTTTCCTTGATTCTTTTTAGTTTTTTCCCAAATTCCTTTTTCTCTGTTTTGTTTTTCCAGGTTTCCATTTGTCCAAAATCACACTTTTTTAATAGAAAAACAACACAGTTGGATGTTCTAAGTCCACAACAATGCTTAAAACACATCAGACCACTTCTGAGGTCTGGGAAAATCTACGAAATCTGCATTTTTGGGTGTAGTTACCCTTAATGCAAGTGCGCACCTTCAGGAGACCATTGTTTGGTTAGCGATGTTTCTATGGCACTCGTGATTGCAAACCTTGCAAAACAAATGGCCTCAATCATAATATGATTCTGCCAGGTAAAATAGGCTACTTTGTAGTTCATATTTAACCCTTTCCTTATGTTTCTGGGTCATTTTAACCCAGAACAGAGTTTGAAATCACTAAAATACTATTTTACGTAATTTTTCCACCATGACCGTTCATCTACTTTCCTAAGTATTATAAAACACGTAATCGAATATATAAATATTTTATTTTATTTTATACCCGGCACCGCAATACTACATCCATGATGTTCTGGGTCAATTTTAACCGCAATTGGACCCCCGCAATTTGACCTAACTTTGAACAGTTTGTCCTAGAAACAAGCTGTTTCCTGCACAGGAAACAGCTTATACGTATAATGTCCCTATGCTGCTCAGAGGCTGAGCAGCACTGATCTGAAGTCAATTTGACCTAGACCTTGACCTTGACCTTTGACCTTGTCCTTTTTACTAGATATTAATCACATTTCAAATCGAATTGATTTATAAAGCCCTTTTTACATCAGCAGATATCACAAAGTGCTTATACAGAACCCAGCCTAAAACCCCAAAGAGCAAGCAATGCAGATGTAGAAGCACATGGCTAGGAAAAACACATAAGAGGAACAAGGCTCTGAGGGGTAGCCAGTCCTCTTCTGGCTGTGCTGGGGGGAGAGTATAAGAGAACATGGCCATTAAGGCCAGATCATTCTTCAAGATGTTCAAACGTTCATAGATAACCAGCAGGGTCAGCACCTCAGGAGTAAATGTTAGTTGGCTTTTCATAGCCGAGCATTCAGAGGTCAAGACAGCAGGTAGAGAGGGAGAGAGAGAGAGAGAGAGAGAGAGAGAGAGAGAGAGAGAGAGAGGGAGAGAGAGGGTCGAAAACAGAAGGTAGCACGTCCGGTGAACAGGTCAAGCTTCCATAACCGCAGGCAGAACATTTGAAACTGGAGCAGCAGCACTGCAAGGTAGCACATCCGGTAGGATTGAATGGCGGGAACCCGGTTATCAAGATTTACTGGGATTTACCACCCACAACCACTCCCTTTTCCCAGGATAAATAACTGTGAGAAACCGGTCAATTATAATAAATTATTTACAGTGCCTTCGGAAAGTATTCAGACATTTTGTTACGTTACTGCCTTATTCTAAAATGGATAAAAAAATTACCCCTTGGCTTTTTCCACATTTTGTTACGTTACTGCCTTATTCTAAAATGGATAAAAAAATTAAATTAATCCTCAGCAATCTACACACAATACCCCATAATGACAAAGCAAAAACAGATTTTTAGAACTTTTTGCAAATTTATTACAAAAAAACCCCCAGAAATACCTTATTTACATAAGTATTCAGACCCTTTGCTATGAGACTCGAAATTGTGCTCAGGTTCATCCTGTTTCCATTGATGATCCTTGAGATTTTTCTACGACTTGATTGGAGTCCACCTGTGGTAAATTCAATTGATTGGACATGATTTGGAAAGGCACACACCTGCCTATATAAGGTCCCACAGTTGACAGTGCATGTCAGAACAAAAACCAAGCCATGAGGTCGAAGGAATTGTCTGTAGAGCTCCGAGACAGGATTGTATTCAGACCCCTTTACTTTTTCCACATTTTGTTATGTTACAGCCTTATTCTAAAATAGATTTTAAAACACGTTTTTCCTCATCAATCTACACACAATAACCCATAATGACAAAGCAAAAACAGGTTTTTAGAAATGTTTGCTAATTTATAAAAAATTTTTTTTTGAAATATCACATTTACATAAGTATTCAGACCATTTATTCAGTACTTTGTTGAAGCACCTTTGTCAGTGATTACAGCATAGAGTCTTCTTGGGTATGACGCTACAAGCTTGGCACACCTGTATTTTGAGATTTTCTCCTATTCTCTGCAGATCCTCTCAAGCTCTGTCAGGTTGGATGGGGAGCATTGCTGCACAGCTATTTTCAGATGTCTCCAGAGATGTTCGATCGGGTTCAAGTCCGGGTTCTGGATGGGCCACTCAAGGACATTCAGAGACTTGTCCTGAAGCCACTCCTACATTGTCTTTGCTGTGTGCTTAGGGTCGTTGTCCTATTGGAAGGTGAACCTTCGCCCCAGTCTGAGGTCCTGAGCAGTCTGAAGCAGGTTTTCATCAAGGATCTCTCTGTACTTTGCTCCGTTCATCTTTGCCTCGATCCTGACTAGTCTCCCAGTCCCTGCCGCTGAAAAACATCCCCACAGTAAGCTGCCACCACCATGCCTCACCGTAGGGATGTTGTCAGGTTTCCTCCAGATGTGACGCTTGGCATTCAGGCCAAAGAGTTCAATCTTGGTTTAATCAGACCAGAGAATCTTGTTATATGTGAGAAATGTCCCCACGAGGACAAACTTCTATTTTAAGATTAGTGGTTAGGTTTAGGGTTAGGGTTTGGGTTAGTGTTACGGGTTAAGGTTAGGGTTAGGATTAAGGTTAGGTTTATGGTAAGGGTAAAGGTAAAGGTTAGGTTTAGGGTTAGGGGTTAGGTAAAATAGGATTTTGAATGGAAATTAATTTTAGGTCCCCACGAGGATAGAAGAACTAAACGTGTGTCGGCTGGACGTTCCAGTAGATAGACTAATTGTGCCATAATAACAGGCTTATCAGTGGCTATGGCCCAGAGAGGACGTATCATCCAGTAAAATTGCAGCGTTGCTCAACATGACATAAACATACATACACATGCCTCTAGAAGCTGGTTAACGTTTAATGGTTAATGATTAATCCATCTCTGTCACTATCAGTTGTGAACTGGTCTCTTATTTGATCTGTAACAGCTGTCTAACTCTGCTCACACACACACACAGACTCCAGGAGACATACAGACACACACACACACACACACACACACACACACACACACACACCTGTTCTGTTCTACATAGTACCAACACCTGGCATAGTGGAGGGCAATGATAGACACACACAGCTGCAGAGATCAATACTCATCCATTGTGTTACAGCAGATGTTAACTGAATTATCATGTGTGTGTTATAATCTACACAACACTGTATTGGTATGATTTAATCAATGATAAGTGCAAGTCCATTGAGGTTACTTGTACTGTAGTTTTCTCTATCGCTCTCTCTTCTTTCTTCACTCTCTCTCTCTCTCTCACTCTTTCTCTCTCTCTCTCTCTCTCTCTCTCTCTCTCTCTCTCTCTCTCTCTCTCTCTCTCTCTCTCTCTCTCTCTCTCTCTCTCTCTCGCTCTCTCTCTGGAATGTAGTGTTTTATTTTATCCAGCTATACTCTACAACCATTGTCCTTCTCAAGGATTCTGTTTTATTCCTGTTTATATCAGATTGTCTTTGTGGTCGTCCTCTTGTAAAAAGCAACAAACCTGAGAGTGCATTACATAAAATCTTGTTTATGATGGCAGTTTGTATCATAAAATACACATTTTGGTCCCTGAAGACAGGAGAGTTTTTTCAGATGTTGTTTTATTTGTGCTTGTTTCCAGCTACCGTAGATTTGTTGTAATATTATGTACAAGCGTAAAGGGACAGCCTCATACAACACATTTTCTTTCAGACTAGTGGAGATATGAATAATAACTTCTTCTTGTTTTTCTTGTTTTTCTTCTTCTTCTTCTTCTTCTTCTTCTTCTTCTTCTTCTTCTTCTTCTTCTTCTTCTTCTTCTTCTTCTTCTTCTTCTTCTTCTTCTTCTTCTTCTTCTTCTTCTTCTTCTTCTTCTTCTTCTTCTTCTTCTTCTTCTTCTTCTTCTTCTTCTTCTTCTTCTTCTTCTTCTTCTTCTTCTTCTTCCATCTTCTCTGTCTTCTTTTTCCTTCTTCTTCACAAAGTCTCAAGCCTGATCAGCTTTTAAAACAAGCCTATTTTATTCCTGTCAAACCATCTAACCCTTGATTTGACCCTAACCTTTTGCCCTCTCCTTCAGGAAATGCATCCACTTTTAGTGGATCGGTGCCGCCAGTTGTTCTATTTAGATAAGTAAATATACCTTTAGACATTAACCTTTCCCCCTCTCCCTTGAGACAGACAGACACTATTTGCAATTACCATCAGTTGTTGTTCGTAGACTGATAATATACCTTAAGCATTCAGCCTAACTTACTTTTTCTGGAGAGACAGTGAATGGGCAACCTTTCTGCTTGTGTTAATCATACTAATGATTTTTATTATTGATGCTCTTTAGAGGAAGTTTCTAATGATCATGCATGTCCATTTTAGGTAAAGTTGTATCTATCTATCTGGTTCTCAATCCCTGTTAACCTTCACGACTGACTGAACCGCCTGCCTGCTTCTCTCTTTGTATGAGTCCCAAATGACACCCTATTGGGTGTATAGTGCACTACTTTTGACTAGGGCCCATAGAGCTCTGGTCAGAAGTAGGGCACTATATAGGGACTAGGATGCCAATTGAGGCGCACATCATCACTCATCATGCGGCTAGAGATAAAAGACAAACTAATTAAAAACTTTCACCTTGATTCATATCTGAGCCACTTTTACTCTGCCTGCCACTTACCACTTTTCAGTTTCTCTAGCCCGTTTCCTGTGCACACTGGAACACTGCGGCTGATCCATCAATAAAAGAACAGGAGGAGACATAGGGGGTGTTCTTTTGGGAAGGGAACCCTAGTTCCAATATCCATACTATCAAACCACTTAGAAAGCATGACCTGTTGCATTGCTACACTAAGAATACATTGGTTCATTCTAAGTAGTATACTATTGTATTATCTGAACCTACCATTCTAGTCAGGACTCAACGCTATAGTGGCTGGAATGGGATTGTGACTAACTTGCTTCACAATTCAGGAAAACAAAGTCAAGGTCGTTCCATTTGGAGTGTGTGTGTGTGTGTGTGGGGAGGGGTTGTAAGGTCCATAGGGAGTTGGTGTATTCCCCCTGTAATGGTCTGGCCTTGTGAATAGGAGACCAAAGGGAGGACAGACAGTTGTGTCCGACCATCTCCTCCGGCCCTTTAAGAATGTGGCCTGTCGCCTGGCGACTGACCGTTTGGAATGTGCACCTGGGAAATCCTCCTCCACCTGTTGTCCACCGTGTGTCTGGGAAGAGTGTGTGTGTGTGTTGACTCAACCTTTGTAATCTATGCCACACTCTCCGTGTCACTCAGCCAACTGCCGGGAAATTCCTGTCTGATGACGAAACATAATACTCAATGATTCCCCCATGTGTTCTATATGGCTACAGTACTATATGGTTAAAATAGGCCTCTTCTTTCATCTTCTTTCTCTCAGCTGTTCAGGTCCAGTAAAAGAGATCCTAGTAAACACAGGCCTTTGTCAAGCTCTCTGAGCTCCTGAGATGTTGCGCTGTCTACTATATAAATGTTATCTATTAAAATATAATACATTATTATATTTCTATTGTCTTAACCACCCTGTATAATAACATTTCTTGGTATAGTAAGGTGTGTTATATGCTATACCATGTGTTACCACAGGCTTTATATCCACAGCCAGGTTTGAGTCAAACAAGGGATAGGGGATCTTGGGGATGAAAGACCCACCCTACACTAACAGAACTCTCTGTAGTTTGACAAACCAAACTTCCGATTGTTCAGAGAGAACCCGTTGGGTTTTTGTTTTTTCTGTTTAACTACTTTATTGTTATGCATGTAGTCTTTTGGGCTGTCACATTGTGCCGCATTAGCTCCTCGAGAAGCTCTGTTCCACTGTCAGTCTCAGAGTTTGAGGAGCTCCTCTTGGGCTGTGTCCCAGATGGCACACTATCCCCTTAATAGTGCACTACTTTTGACCAGGGCCTTTAGGGAATATGGTGCCATTCGCATTCTTGGTTTTCTGTGTCTGTTTGTTTTGCATGTACATTAACTGGGCGGAGGACACTAAGAGAGTAGTAGAGGAGTTGTAGTAGGGGAGTACAGTAGTATCTTTCTGAAGCTGTTCTCCTCACTACTAATTCAAAGCAGCAGGTCCACTAAATAATGAATCATATACACATCTTGAGTTGGGATTGAGCGTGTGTGTGTATAGTACTGTGTGCACGTGTTTGTACACTGTGTGTGTGTGTGTGAAGATTGGGCAAGTATACTGTACATGTGTGAGAACTGTGATTTCACTTGAATCATATTTCAGCAACATATTGCTGTCAATATTTCCCTTGAAGCATGTTACAGAAAGAAGAAAGGTTTTGTTTTGTTAATATTCTAACAATATTCAAAATTAAACACTGGTCTATTAGGTCGAAGCCTTGACCTTGTGGTGGAGAGTCCATCTCCAGTCATGATTCACTTGAATGCCCACTACTACCCTCCCCCAGGGGTGACAGGAGACAAGGACTGCACCCACGCTGGCCCTGACAAACCTGACCACTCCACACACACTGGAACAGTGCATAGGCTACCCTCGCTCCCTCTCTAAAATATATTTTTACTTTTGCCAATGGAGTTACTTTCTTTTCCCTTGAGCTGAAGTGAATATATGTGAGGGATAGAGAGAAGAGAGAAAGAGGAGAGGAGAGAGCAGAGAGGAGGAGAAGGGAGATGAGAGAGCAGAGAGGAGGAGAAGGGAGATGAGACAGGAAGTGTAAAAGAGAATGGGAGACATCCTATAGACTACAGTTGATTAAGTATATAGCTATAGTATAAAGACTACAGTTAATTAAGTCTATAGCTATAGTCTATAGACTGCAGTTGTTTTAAAGCTCTCTGGTCCTGGCCCGGCTGGTTGGTGTATTATGTGTGTTTTCGATTTTGTGCCTCTCAGCATTTCTCTGGTCACACCTCACCCGGCATGCAAAGAGGCTCAGCCTATCTCTACCTCCTTTCTGCCTCTCTCTCTCTCTCTCTGGGACTCCCCCCCTCTCTATCTCTCTATCTCTCTCTCCATTCACCCGCTCTCAATGTTTCTCCCTCCCACTCCCTCTCCCTCTCCCTCTTCCCTCTCTCTCTCTCTCTCTCTCTCTCTCTCTCTCTCTCTCTCTCTTTCTCTCTCTCTCTCTCTCTCTCTTTCTCTCTCTCTCTCTCTCTCTCTCTCTCTCTCTCTCTCTCTCTCTCTCTCTCTCTCTCTCTCTCTCTCTCTCTCTCTCTCTCTCTCTCTCTCTCTCTCTCTCTCTCTCTCTCTCTCTGTCTCTCTCTCTCTCTCTCTCTCTATCCCTGCCCCACTCTCTCTCTCCTCTCCCACCCTGATAAGAGCAAAGGCTTGTGTGTTCAGTCGTTTTATCTTGTTCTTGTTCTTATCTGTGTAATATGACACCACCTCTTATTACTATACAACACAACTGCACCTGGTGGAAGTCTTGTTAAGCTGTGGAGACATCAGTTCATTCATCATCAGCTCCACAGAAGACAGAGTAATTGTGTACAACTCATTGGTGGATGTCATTTGTATTCCCTTGTAGGAGCCATGGTAGAACCAAGTATAGAACAACAATGCACTACAGTAATAATAATATAATATAAAGTTATATTTCAATACGTTTTGTGTGTGTGTGTGTTAGATTATTTATTTACCTAGTGAGTGTGTGTCAGGCCAGGCAGGCGCAGCAGCAGGCATTTGATTATAGCTCCTCATAACTCTAGTAGCATGCTCTAGTAAATCAATGGAGCTTCATATTGACTGCTGATATACTGAACAGGGCTAATTACTAATGCTAACTGCCTATAATGATATTCTCCTTCCAGAGTTACTGGAGCCTCGACCATAAACCTCTCACCCTCCTCTCCAGACCTGGGTTCACATACTATTTAAAATCAATTACAATTATTTAGCTGGCTTGATTGAGCTTGCCTGGCTTACATTTTTTCATTTTAGTCATTTAGCAGACGCTCTTATCCAGAGCGACTTACAGTTAGTGTGTGCATACATTTTTCATACTGGCCCCCCGTGGGAAACGAACCCACAACCCTGGCGTTGCAAGCGCCATGCTCTACCAACTGAGCTACACAGGGCTTAATGGACCAATAGAAAAGTCCTGAAACCCTCTCTCTTTCTCTCTCCCCATGCCTCGTGCCCTTCTCCCCCTCTCCCCGCCCCTCTTTATGATGATGAGACCCCCTCCCTGGCCTGCCAGTGTCCTAGTTTTAGCTGTGACAGTAATAGTGTTTCACCTCTGATATGGTATGGAGCAGGACCTTCTTCCCTCCCCATCTATCTAGTTTACAAGACATCTCAGCTAGGCTGGGCTGGGCTGCACTGGGCTAGGCTCAGATTAAAGCAATGGGAAGATGAGAGGAGGGATCTCATATCAAAACTTTAAACAGCAGTGAGGTTTCTTATCAAAGGCCAGTGTTTCCCTTTCAAATGTTGAGTTACTGCACTAATGAAAAGGGCTCTGCCCTTGCGAGTGTGTGTGTATGTGTGCGTGTGTGTGTGTGCTTGCATACTCACAGTTGAAGTCGGAAGTTTACATACACCTTAGCCAAATACATTTAAACTCAGTTTTTCACAATTCCTGACATTTAATCCTCGTAAAAATTCCCTGTCTTAGGTCAGTTAGGATCACCACTTTATTTTAAGAATGTGAAATGTCAGAATAATAGAGAAAATGATTTATTTCAGCTTTTATTTATTTCATCACATTCCCAGTGGGTCAGAAGTTTATATACACTCAATAAGTATTTGGTAGCATTGCCTTTAAATTGTTTAACTTGGGTCAAACGTTTCGGGTAGCCTTCCACAAGCTTCCCACAATAAGTTGGGTGAATTTTGGCCCATTCCTCCTGACAGAGCTGGTGTAACAGAGTCAGGTTTGTAGGCCTCCTTGCTCGCACACACTTTTTCAGTTCAGCCCACATATTTTCTATAGGATTGAGGTCAGGGCTTTGTGATGGCCACTCCAATACCTTGACTTTGTTGTCTTTAAGCCATTTTGGCAAAACTTTGGAAGTATGCTTGGGGTCATTGTCCATTTGGAAGACCCATTTGCGACCAAGCTTTAACTTCCTGACTGATGTCTTGAGATGTTGCTTCAATATATCCACATAATTTTCCTTTCTCATGATGCCATCTATTTTGTGAAGTGCACCAGTCAATCCTGCAGCAAAGCACCCCCACAGCATGATGCTGCCAGCCCCGTGCTTCACGGTTGGGATGGGGTTCTTTGACTTGCAAGCCCACCCTTTTTCCTCCAAACATAACAATGGTCATTATGGCCAAACAGTTATATTTTTGTTTCATCAGACCAGAAGACATTTCTCCAAAAAGTACGATCTTTGTCCCCATGTGCAGTTGCAAAACATAGTCTGGCTTTTTTATGGCAGTTTTGGAGCAGTGGCTTCTTCCTTGCTGAGCGGCCTTTCAGGTATGTCAATATAGGACTTGTTTTACTGTAGATACTTTTGTACCTGTTTCATCCAGCATCTTCACAAGGTCCTTTGCTGTTGTTCTGGGATTGATTTGCACTTTTCGCACCAAAGTACCTTCATCTCTAGGAGACAGAGATCTCCTTCCTGAGCAGTATGACGGCTGCATGGTCCCATGATGTTTATACTTGCGTACTATTGTTTGTACAGATGAACATGGTACCTTCAGGCATTTGGAAATTGTTCCCAAGGATGAACCAGACTTGTGGAGGTCTGATTTCTTTTGATTTTCCCATGATGTCAAGCAAAGAGGCACTGAGTTTGAAGGTAGGCCTTAAAATACATCCACAGGTACACCTCCAATTTACTCAAATGATGTCAAATAGCCTATCAGAAGCTTCTAAAGCCATGACATCATTTTCTGGAATTTTCCAAGCTGTTTAAAGGCACAGTCAACTTAGTATATGTAAACTTCTGACCCACTGGAATTGCGATACAGTGAATTATAAGTGAAATAATCTGTCTGTAAACAATTGTTGGAAAAATGACTTGTGTCATGCACAAAGTAGATGTCCTAACCGACTTGCCAAAACTATAGTTTGTTAACAAGAAATTTGTGGAGTGGTTGAAAAACGAGTTTTAATGACTCCAACCTAAGTGTATGTAAACTTCCGACTTGAACTGTACTTGTGTGTGTTTTGTGCTTGTGTATGTACATATGTACGCGCAAGTTTGTGTGTGTGTGTCTGCACGTGTGTGTGCGCATGCATGGCTAATCAAGCTATTTCTTCAGCACTTGAGTTGTGTACACTACTGTAGCAGCCACATAACCTCTTGTTTTAGCCCAGAGAAAGCCCCATATTCCCATGTCCCATATTACACCATATTGTTCTGTCTGCCTCTAATAGCTTTTTCCCTGACCTTGGTATCTCTCTGACTCCCCAAATCAGAATGCCCAGTGCTATCTCTTAACTCTACTACACGTTTGACCAGACCACCACCCACTATTTGACATCATTGATAAATAACCAAACAGGAGATAGCTGCTGCTGTGGTGAGTCAGGCAGTCACACACACACACACATACATACTGCCGTCAGGCGGAGATGCTGACTATCAGTCGAGGACGTAGGCAGAGTGATTGGATTCCATTTGTTCCCAGAACTAAAACGGAGCGATTGAAACATATACACAGAAAATGATGCCACGGATCAGAGAGACACCGCTACACAGGCAGACAGGATGAGATGAGGAAGAAAAAGGGGCATTAAGATGGAGGGATGGAGGGAGGGAGAGGAAGGAGAGGATGGAGGAAGGGAGAAGAGAGGCGAGGAAAAGAGAGAAAGTTTCTCTCTGTTCGTCTGTCTCTCTCTTTCTCTCTCTCTTTCTCTTTCTCTTCGTCTGTCTTTCTCTCTTTCTCTCTCTCTCTCTCTCTCTCTCTCTCTCTCTCTCTCTCTCTCTCTCTCTCTCTCTCTCTCTCTCTCTCTCTCTCTCTCTCTCTCTCTCTCTCTCTCTCTCTCTCTCTCTCTCTCTATCTCTCTCTATCTCTCTCTCCTGCTCTCTCTCGCTCTTTGCAGCTCAGTCTAATTGGAATTCTGAGCCCTGCTTGATGTTGATGGTGCAGTTACAGAAGCTAAGCACCGTGTCAGTAAACAGGTCTGACCTGTAGAGGCGAGGCAGCCGGAGTATGTTGTGGTGTGTTCCTCTATTTGGTTATGTGTGTGTAGTGTTTTTACGAAGATGTTGTTACGTAATGTATGTGTGACGTGTGTGTGGTGTGTTTGTCTCCTCACAGGCGAGGTGTGTGTCTGTGGTGATCATGTTTGAGGTTAAAGCGAAATATGTTTTATTGTCACATACACCTGATAGGTGCAGTGAAATGTGTTATTTCACAGGGTCAGCCATAGTAGTACGGCTCCCCTGGGTTTAGAGCAGGGGTGTCAAACTCATTTTAGCTCAGGGGCCACATGGAGGAAAATCTATTCCCAAGTGGGCCGGACCGGAAAAATCATGGTATATATAACTTAAAAACAACAACTTCAGATTGTTTTCTTTGTTTTAATACGATCAACATACAACATAAAGCTGGAGCCTGAGGACAGTGTGTCCAAAATAGTACAAGCACAACATCACTATTAATCATAAAACACGTCAAGTTTATTTGAAAATTCTAAAGAAAAAGAACACACAAACACACAATGCCTCAGTGATTAACAGAACTGTTTCACAGATCACAGAATTATATCAGGGTGTCATTTCTCAGGCAGAAATGTAGATACAAATAATGAAATCCTGTTCCCCAAACAAGTGCAAGAACCACAGAGTCAAGAATAGGTTAAATATACAAATAAAATAAAATCAATTAAAAACAATAGCACATCAACATAAAAACATATAAACATAAAGCTGGAGCCTGAGGACAGTGTCCAAAAGCACAACATCACTATTAATCATAAAACACCTCAAGTTATTTGAAAGTTCTGAGGACAAAGAACACACAAACACACAATGCCTCAGTGATTCACAGAAGTATATCACAGATCACAGAACTATATCAGGGTGTCATTTCTCAGGCAGAAATGTAGATAAAAATAATGAAATCCTGTTCCCCAAACAAGTGCAAGAACCACAGAGTCAAGAATAGGTTAAATATACAAATAAAATAAAATAAATTAAAAACAATAGCACATCAACATATAAACATATAAACATAAATCTGAAAGCGTTGCTCAAACTCCCGTAACAGTCCCGTTATTTTATCTTTGAACCGCTTCATGACTGCCACATGTTGGGTCGCGCACACATTTTTCAGACAGGGGAAGTGAGCTGCATCACCACCGGCAAGTTGCGTCTCCCACAATGACAGCTTCAACTTGAAAGAACGTATGCTGTCATAATACTGCGTGACAACTTTGTTGCGCCCTTGCAGCTGTTTGTTCAAGTTATTCAGGTGCTCTGTAACATCCACCATAAATGCAAGGTCCTGCATCCATTCTGCGGAATGAAATTCTAACACTGGTTTGCCCTTTTCTTCCATGAACTGTTCAATTTCTTCTCGTAAATCAAAGAAACGCCTCAGCACAGCACCTCGGCTTAACCATCTTACCTCAGTGTGGTATGGCAGGCCATAGATGTGGTCTTTCTCTCTGAGAAGGCTGTCAAACTGACGGTGATTCAGGCTTCAGGATCGGATGAAATTAACAGTTTGGATGACCACCTTCATGACGTTATCCATCTTTAATGACTTGCAACACAAAGCCTCCTGGTGCAAAATACAGTGAAAAGTCAAAAAATCACGTCATCCATTTGTAGATTGCACTTTCTCTCTGAACTTTGTCACAACGCCTGCTTTTTTCCCGATCATTGAGGGCGCACCATCTGTAGCCAGGCTGACAGCGCGGGACCAGTCCACTCCGACCCTGTCCAGCGCGCCCGACGAGTGCGGTAAAAATATCAGCTGCTGTCGTTGTATCTGTCATCGGCACCAACTCCACGAACTCCTCGGTGACGGTCAATGTGTCATCAACTCCGCGGATGAAAATGGCCAGTTGTGCAACATCTGTAATGTCCGTGCTTTCATCAATTGCAACCGAAAAACGCAATAAATGACTTTACTTTTTTGCTTCAACTGGCTGTCCAAATCCACTGAAAGATCAGAAATCCTGTCTGCAACTGTGTTTCTTGTCAGGCTGATATTTGCAAAAGCCTGCCGCTTTTCAGGGCACACAATCTCCGCTGCCTTCATCATGCATGTTTTTACAAATTCACCCTCACTAAATGGTTTTGAAGCCACTGCGATTTCATTAGCAATGAGGTAGCTAGCTTTCACTGCAGCGTCACTGATGTCTCGGCTGTGAGTAAACACAGACTGCTGTTTCTTCAGACCCGCCAACAGTTCATTCACCTTCTCTCATCTCCGCTGTCCTTGAAAGTTGTCATATTTGTCGGCATGAAGACTCACATAGTGGCGACGAAGGTTATATTCTTTCAGCACTGCAACATGCTCTGAACACACCAAACATACAGCTTTCCCATTCAATTCCGTGAATAAATAGGATGACCATTTTTCTTGGAACACTCTGCACTCTGCGTCCACTTTTCTATTTTTTGACAGAGACATATTGGGGCAATGAGGGTGCCAAAGCACATAATGTTAAAAGTAGAAGCCGTAATAAATATCATGGGCAAAACAAAGTAGCTCATTGGCTGCACGTGCTTGACCTACTTGCTCTGCCCCGGTATAAACAGTTTGCTTGCTTAACACAATTGCTATTGCGCCATCCAGTGGACGCAATTGGAACAGCAGTTTATTTTATTGAAAAATTGCAGCGCATTTTTATACTTTACAAAAAAAAAATATCTATATATATATATATATTTTTTTTCAAAATCATCTCGCGGGCCGGATTAAACCCGTTTGCGGGCCTGATCCGGCCCGCGGGCCGGACGTTTGACACCCCTGGTTTAGAGCCTTTCTCGAGGGCACATCGACAGATTTTTCACCTTGTCAGCTTGGGTTTTCGAACCAGCGACCTTTCGGTTACTGCTCCAAAGTTTGAAATGTAAGGCTACCTGCCACCGAGTGTGTGTGTGTGTGTGTGTGTGTGTGTGTGTGTGTGTGTGTGTGTGTGTGTGTGTGTGTGTGTGTGTGTGTGTGTGTGTGTGTGTGTGTGTGTGTGTGTGTGTGTGTGTGTGTGTGTGTGTGTGTGTGTGTGTGTGTGTGTGTGTACAGTGCATTCAGAAAGTATTTAGACCCCTTGAATTTTTCCACATTTTGTTACTTTACAGCCTTATTCTGAAATTCATTAAATCATTTATTTCCCTCACCACACAATGCCCCATAATGACAAAGCAAAAACAGCTTTTTAGAAATTTTTGCAAATGTATTTACATGTATTCAGACCCTTTACTCAGTACTTTGTTGAAGCACCTTTGGCAGTCTTGGTGGTTCCAAACTTCTTCCATTTAAGAATGATGGAGGCCATTGTTTTCTTGCTGAAGTTATTTTCGGGTACCCTTCCCCAGATCTGTGCCCTGCACTGCCAACTGTGGGACCTTATATGGACAGGTGTGTGCCTTTCCAAATCATGTCCAATCAATTGAATTTACCACAGGTGGACTCCAATCAAGTTGTAGAAACATCTCAAGGATGATCAATGGAAACAGGATGCACCAGAGCTCAATTTCGAGTCTCATAGCAAAGGGTCTGAATACTTATGTAAATAAGGTATTTCAGTTTTTTATTTGTAATAAATGTGCAAAAATGTCTTAAAACCTGTTTTTATGGGGTATTGTGTGTAGATTGATGAGGAAAATGTATTATTTAATCCATTTTAGAGTAAGGCTGTAAAGTAATGTGGAAAAGGTTAAGGGGTCTTAATACTTTCCGAATGCACTGTATGTGTGTGATGTGTTTGTGTGTGTATTTGTACTGTGTTTTTCTCCAAAACAGAGTCCTTGCAGCAAAAATCTATCATATCCAAACAGCTAGAAATTTGCGGTGCTATATTCCTCAAATATTCCTCCAAAATATATATGTATAACATGGTATGTTAGTCTCCTCACCATCTCCTTAATGTCTCCCCCTGTTCTGCAGGTGTAGGACAAGGCCTGTTAACTCTGCTCCACACTGAGCCAATGACACAGGCTTCATGGCCCATAAACCTAAAGGATTGAGAGCATGAGAGAGGGAAAATGGCCGACCGGCACAATTGTCTGCCAGGCTGCCCCTCACCGCAGCCTCTCACACACACTCTTATGGCTTACAGTGTGACTTATTGAGCATATTGAAACCACGCGCACGCATGTATGCAGGCAAGAACACACTCACTCACGCACACACACACAAACACACACACCCTAGTATCCCACATTGCTGTGTTGTGGAACATCACTAACCCAGCCATTATAATTGCTGCTGGTGTATCTGGCCACAATTATCAAAGCTCTACGCCGGCTTATTCACTCTTTAATTGCCTCATTTAATTTGTTCACATTTAGCACTGAACAATGTCAACCTGCTTCAGTTGAAGGCGATTAACTCCCAAGGACGTGTGTGTTAAACAGTGCGTTACACGCACCATAGACAAGCCTCGTGGGTGTGGGTGGGTGGGGGAAGGGGGGATGTGTGTGTGTGTGTGTGTGTGTTTGTGTGTGTACGTGTACCTGTGTGTGTTTGTGTGTGTGTGTGTGTGTGTGTGTCTGTGTGTGTGTTTCTGACATGCACCACAAGTCCTTTCTGGAAACCCATCTGCTCACAGTGACAAGAGCGTGAGGCATGAGTGAAATCTAATTGCTCTACCCCTATCTCAATAGGACCAATCAGACCATGTGAGGCACGAGTCAAATGAATATGCCTTACCCCTTGTCTTGTACAATAAGACCAATGAGGTGAACTAAAGGTAAAAACCGATCTGCTCAAAGTGAGATGAGTGTGAGACACGGTGAGTAAAACAGCCCCTCCCCCCTCCTCTTATTCATTATGGTTTAAAAAGCAGAACTGATCCTAGATCAGCGCTCCTACTCTGAGAGGCTTTGTGAATACAGACCCTGCTGTGTCCCATTGCTGAGTCTGGTGGTGATTCCTGTCTCATTAAGATTGATGAGGAGAGTCATGGCTGGGTTAGCTGTTAGCTGTTACCAGCCCGCTGACAAACACGCGCATGCACGCACACACACACACACACACACACAATGCCAACAAGGAAGAGAAGAGAGCACCGTACACTGAGCCCAACGCTCTGACTGCCACGTAATTATTTCGTAAAATGTCTAACGAACTAGCTAATTTATGCATTTATTCATCAAGTTATTTATGGAGGAAATTGAAATGTTTTATACCTGGCCTTTGGTTTCCCGGGCGTGGTGGCTCTGTGTGGTGTGGTGTGGAGGAGGTACTGTTTTAGTTTCACCTTGTTAAGTGTAAAAGAAAAGCATGGAGGGGATGAAGAGTATGACGGAGAGGGAAAACAACTTCTGTGTTCCCTAAGATTGTGGCGTATTTGGTCAAATATGTGATGGAGAGTTAGGGCTGTACAGAGGCTAGCTGTACTCAATGCTCTAAAGTGTGATTAAATATTTTGTTGTGCGACCTGCAGTTTTAATTTGGGAGCACTAGTGCGACCCAAAATAATCCTATATATTTTTTTATAATTGTTGTGAAGATAAGGATTCGCTGTGCTGTTTTTTCCCAAGTGCATATTTGTTAGCATCATGCTTGCACCGTTACTACAGCGAAAACTGCTTGTTTCTAGGCCAAACAGTTTTGACCCATATTACCGGCGCAAAATATTTTACATTCATAATCCATTTCGAGGGCCATTCTAAAACTGTTCGTGGGCCGTTAACCATTTGTTTTACACCTTGTTCAGTCATGTCTGTTACCTCATTAGCTAGCTAGCTAACAACCTGGTAACTTTACCAGTATATCCAAACATTAGGGGGCACAGAAAGAAAGGGAAAGGGATAGGTTCTTTAGCAGATCAATGATCATAGCAATGAATGAATGAGAGAGCTCTTGCATTTCATCATCACAAACTTGACGCTCTTAAAGAGACAGTGTACAATTTTTTATGTAATGCATCTCAATAGGAAAACAGTGTTTTTACAATATATAATGTAGAAACCTAGTATTACACAAAATATTTTTATTTATTTATAATAAACATGTATTTCCAGGTTTACATATTAGTTTCTAGGGCACAATATGTGTTTCAGAAGAATTCATATAGGCTATATCTCTGTGGTGAGTGATTTTGAAGGAGTCAGGCGCAGGAGAGTAAATCACAGAATAGAAGGTTTATTCCGAAAACACAACGGTACGCAGCAATGCGTCAAACACTCCAGTGCGTAAAACAGGCGCACTGAGAAACAACATGGCACACGGATGAATATCCTGGCGATACAAAGAGCTCCACCAAGCTAATCTAACCTCCACAATAAACAATCACACACAAAGACAAGGGGGCAGAGGGAACACTTATACAGGTACTGATGAGGGGATATAAACCAGGTGTGTGTAATAAACAAGACAAAACAAATGGAATGATGAGATGAGGAGCGGCAGTGGCTAGAAGGCCGGTGACGACGAACGCCGAAGCCTGCCCGAACAAAGAGGGGAGGCAGCCTCGGAGGAAGTCGTGACAATCTCAATTGATAACACAATAATTATAATTATAGTGCTCCTAAATGTTATGTTTTGCTGCTAACCTTTTAAAGTTGGGAGCACTAGTTCTACCAATGAACATTTTTAATTTAGAGCCCTGGCTATACTTCATTTTAATTTGGAGAGCTACTTGCATTAATCATGGTTGTTCTTTTGAAAAGGTCACACAGTATCTCTTTGGCTGTAACTTTATCAGGGTTAAGAGATAAGTCCTGGGTCATGACTAGCTTCTCATAACGGCTGTGGGAAAAACATGATAATTTAGTTTAATCTGGTTGGAAATATACAAGAGAGGACCATTGACAGGGTCAGGAGGTAAGAATGACAGTCTCTGTTACATTTTTACATTTTAGTAATTTAGCAGACTCTCTTATCCAGAGCGACTTACAGTTAGTGAGTGCATACATTTTCATACTGTTTGTGTGTTTGATCCTCACTGTGAACCATAGAGCTATTAAGAACCTGATGCCAACCAGTACAATTTACTATCCGAGTGCCACTTTCAGCAACCAGCATCATCTGTGTCATAGTTGGAATGCCATGTTGTGCTGTTGTGTTGTCGGTGAGGTTGCTTAATTATGTGAAAATATCAGGTAAAAGCATGACTGCAACAGTGAATATATTTATTTAATCAAAGGTAGTACTAACAAGCAGAGGCTGATAAGGCCAGGGTGTACTTGAAGATGAAAGGGAGAGAAAAGGCCTTGGGTGCAAGAAGGAGGCCAAGGAACTGAGCCCCTCTGACCTGGAACTGAACTCACCTACTGGGGGGAGAGGAGAGGAGAGGAGAGGATAGGAGAGGAGAGGAGAGGAGAGGAGAGGAGAGGAGAGGAGAGGAGAGGAGAGGAGAGAGGAGAGGAGAGGAGAGGAGAGGGAGAGGAGAGGGAGAGGAGAGGAGAGGAGAGGAGAGGAGAGGAGAGGAGAGGAGAGGGAGAGGAGAGGAGAGGGAGAGGAGAGGAGAGGAGAGGAGAGGAGAGGAGAGGAGAGGGAGAGGGAGGAGAGGAGAGGAGAGGAGAGGAGAGGAGAGGAGAGGGAGAGGAGAGGAGAGGAGAGGAGAGGAGAGGAGAGGAGAGGAGAGGAGAGGAGAGGAGAGGAGAGGAGAGGAGAGGAGAGGAGAGGAGAAAAAGAGTAAGAGAAGAGATGCTCCAGACTCCTGGTTCTAATACCTTCAGTATCTCATTCTGATAATCAGAGCTTTGACGGATACAGTAACACAGCTAGTCACTCAGCCTTGACACACTCACATGCACGCACGGATGCACGCACACACACGCGCTCTCAGTCTTCCACGAAATGGCTACTAACTACCTGGTTTATTCAAGGAGACTTTCTTACAAATAGTGCTTGACTTCCAAATGTCACCCTATTCCCTATGTAGTGCAGTACGTTTGGCCAGAGCCAATCCGACTGTGGTCCAAAGTAGCGCACTAAATAAGGGAACAGGGTGCCATTTGGGACGTATACCTTCTTAACAAAGAGGGCCAGAACCAGGCTGTGAATTATAGATGAGTAGAGTGGTGAGCAGGGGTCTTCCTGCCAGGAGAGGAAGTGAGGTGAGGAATACTGATATCCCCAGTAGCTGGGATTTTCCTCATTAGTCAACACCATATGGTGAAATCACAGTTACCATACTCAGCCCTCTGTAGGTGGAGGCAGGCTGGGACTGGGCGGCCATTGTGGGGTTCTCCTGCTGGCCATGGAACTACGGAATCATGGAATCACGGAACCGTCACATTCTATCTAGAAAAGGGATTCCTTTACACCCACTCTTCCTTCTCTTCCTCCCTAGTTGTGTGTTTCATCTATGATCTCCACCCCCCCTCCCTCCCTCCCTCCATCTCTCTTCTCTCAATGGGTGAGGATCTAAATTCTCTGCATGGTGTGAATGGTCCTCTGCCCGCCTGCGGCTGTTTGCATTGGGATGATCATTACCGCTCTCTGCAGTCTGTCCGTCTACGCACATCACATGCATTTTAATGGACACACAGATGGGAGTGTTCCCAGTCCAACACATTAATTTCAATGGAACTTCAGATGGGAGTGTGCCCAGCACTATGCCAACACAGGGGGCCTCTCTCTTCTGCGTATAAGCCCACCAGGTCTACCTTTGACAGAGGATAAATTATTGGTGTGTTTTAGGGGGCGTTCGGAATAACGTATGATGATAACACTTGACATTCTTAATGGTCTTTCTCCTGCTTCCTTTTGAAGGGAAAATAATGTTCTGAATTGTAAAAAAAAGTTTTGTTCGATAAAGCTTTATTGTCCAAAAGCAAGTGTAAGCTTTGTTAGCTTTGTACTGCCCAGTGTGCCCACATACAGTACATAACACCACAGGCAAGATGTGTCCATTTCTGTAGACAGAGTATTGCAGTTTGACTACATCACACCTGAGCTGGATATTGGTTCTCTCTTCTTCTCTGTTGTCCCAAATGACACCCTATTTCCTACATTGTACACTACATGCCCATAGGGCTCTGGTCTTTTTCTCCCTGTTCTAAGCGTGAAGGAAAGATATTAGAAGTGGACAAGATCAAAAGCTTATCAAACAGCTTCAGGGAACTCTACCCTGGCCTAGGCTGCGTCCCAAATGGCACCCTATTCCCTTTATAGTGCACTACTTTTGAGCAGGGCCTATTTGGGTCTGGTCAAAAGTAGTGCACTATATGGTGCCATTTGGGATGCAGACCTAATAATTCAACTCCACACTCGCATAAATGAACAACCCTGCCTGCCATCTTCTTCGGAGTAAAGAACATCTTCTGTAACTCTTTGTAACTCCCTCTTAGCAGCTCAGCCAAGCAACCCCAGGAGGATATTATCTGAAATCCTTGAAGTACTTTTTAAATTGAATGTCCTCTGTATGGTCATAATTAACTTTTTTTTTCATTCTAAGACGACGGTAGCTACGTTTTTGCCTTTTAGATTTAGCTGATGATCACAGCTTTGAGAATAAAGCTAATTCAGTGGTAATACACCCAGCTCATGATATGCTGTTAAATTACACTGAGACGGCTTATCATCTTACCTCTGCTAAACCCTCAATATGGCTGCCTCTGCCTCAGGGAGGAGAGTTGTAAGTAGTGCTTATAAAGCCGACGGTGGGTAGTGGGACTGATGCCCTGGAGTATGCTACCATGCTCTGCAGCTCTCTCAGGTCATCCTCCTATAGCCACTCCCGGTACAGAAGCTCAGTGTTTTTACTGCTCCAAGATGTCAATAAGTGTTGGCAATCAAAAAACAACACGCCATCTTTGATGGTCCACCTTTATAACCTGGCACCTGTCTAGTCAACAAAACAGCCGAGAGACAGATGGACATGCCAGTTGGTCTTCCCATGCCATCGTTGTGGCACCACCTTGCCCTTGCACCGTGGCCTCCATGGTGAGAATTTTCTAAGAGATAAGATCTTAGCGATCTAGACCTCCCACACCTCTCTGCTCTCCCAGAGTACTGCCAGTCCTAGTCTGGCACATAGCTGGGGAGTCAAACTGACAGTGATGCCATTCTGTCCACTTGGCATCAGTCCCTCATAAACACTTTCTTGACATTTCTTCAGATTCTAATGCCTCTTGACCTTTAAGTCAACCGGCTTGCATTTACAGCGATGATGTCCATATTGCTCTCCATGTTTTCTCCATAGTTCAAACTTCCGGACAGTATTGGCAGCAGTCAATGAAAAGACCACTGCTGTTGGGGACCAGGAGGTGCTCGTCATTTGGGTTGTTTTATATTGAGAGCAGAGCTGTCCCTATGGCTTTGTCTCCAGTCCTTTACAGCAGTAGTAGCATATTGTCCCCTAGGCTGTGTATGGCCAGTCCTGTAGCAGAAGGGTCCTGCAGAGCTGTCCCTCTACCCTATACTGCTCTCCCTTTTTTCACCATAGTTGAAACTTCCACCAACATTGGCAGCAGCGGTGAAAAGGGCATTGCAGTCAGTAACCAGCAGAACGTCATCATCATTGTGGTTGTTTTGGTCCCGTGGGCTGTGCCGGCCAGTCCAGTCCTGTAACAGTGGTCCCTTAGGCTGTGTCTTCAGTGGTCCCTGTCCCCCTGGCCACCGCAGCAGCCTGCTATGTGTCTGCTCCTGGGGATTATGCATGTGCTGTCATGCAGGAGGTTTTATAACTCTCATCGATCCTCTCTCTCCCAGAGAATAGAATTCAGTGGTGCTGCATTGATCCTGCTCATTATTGGCCCAATCCCCCTGCTGCACCTACAGTCACGAACCTCACCTACTCCCAGACTGAAAGGTCAAATATTGTATTACATTGAGGGACTAACACCCTCACCTGTTTGTCTGTCTCTGTCTCTGTCTCTGTCTCTGCCTGTCTGTCTGTCTGTCTGTCTGTCTGTCTGTCTGTCTGTCTGTCTGTCTGTCTGTCTGTCTGTCTGTCTGTCTGTCTCTCTGTCTCTGTCTCTGTCTCTGTCTGTTTGTCTGTCTGTCTGTCAGGGGATTTGGCTATGGACCAACACCTTGTGGTGTGAATTTGGCAATGTACCTTTACCAATCTTAATGCTGTACAGACACACACACGCAGGTACACACACACACTCCTTTCTCTCTCTTTCTGCGTGATGGCTTTTGGCAAACGCACATCCGGTCCATTTGCATTCCCGTTTGGCTGGTTGGCTGGCATGCCTGCCGCCGCTGTGCCGTCCCTGCTTTGAACGGGCTCCCAGATGCACTTATTCCTGCGCAGTGGTTCGTTTGGGAAACTTAGTTAATTAGTGTGTGTGTGCATCATGGCACAGAGCAGGGGCTAATAGAGTCTCCAGGCACAGAGAGGAGAGTAGAGGAGAGGGTTCATTATTATTCAGATAGAGTTTAGGATTCTTCCTGACACTTTCCTCCCCACTGATCTGAACTGTATCAATATTTCACTTCAAATATACATCCCTCTTATTTGCCCTTCATGCAAGCTTTTCATTCATATTGGTAGTGATAGATTAATTGGTTGGCCTGTTGCTCTCTTGATGTCAGGTTCTATATTAGAATGACCAGGTCCTATGCGGTCTTCTGGACCACGTTCTGACTATAGTAGGTTCCACAGGAGGTTGGCGGCACCTTAATTGGGGAGGATGAGCTCGTGGTAATGGCTGGGGCGGAATAGGTGGAATGGGATCAAATACATCAAACACATGGTTTCCATGTGTTTGAAGCCATTCCATTTACTCCTCCCCTCAGCAGCCTCCACTGGTAGGTTTAGCATTGAATGGCGTCTTTACAGTTAGGGCAAGCTGTTTAGTTAAGCTGCAGCTGTTGCAGATAGCATGTTGTTCCCAGACAGACACATGGTTGGTTGTAAAACAACTGGGTTAAACTGGATCCTGTGACAGGATATGAGTCTTTGATTACAACATAACAACATCTCGCAGGTGATATTCTTTACGATGTGACGGCTGTTCTTGATGTGTTACCTCAGGAGTCTGTGCCAGCTATTTAATCCTATGTGTTGTACCTAGTCGTCGTTTCACCCTCAAGTCAGAGCTGCCCTCACTGTGCTCCTTTCATTGTCAACCAGTGAGTTTCAAGAGAGTGAGTGTAATTTTTTTGGGGGGCCAGCAATAATGTGTGTTGCCATTGGACAAAAGCCTTAGCTTGTTAGCGCTAAGAGCTAAGAGCTAAGAGCTGTCTTTGGCATCTGGGAAGAGGAAGAGATGAGCCTACAGCTTGTCTAACCTCAGCTTAGAATGACAGAAACGGACCTGGGGGTGTCTGTGCTTTCTAACCATGCTCTGCTCGGCTCTGCTCAGCTCTGCTCAGCTCTACAGCATTCCTGCCCTTCTCAAAGAAAAGCGCCTTCAGGCCTATAGCCCGAGGAGGGAGAGAGAGAGGGAGAGAGAGTGAGAGGAAGAGAGAGAGGGAGGGAGCTTCACAAGCAGCGTCACATGACTGGCGTAACAACTTAAGTGCTCCTCTCCCTGGGGTTAGGAACCCTTCTTATCCCTGTTTATCTCCGCTTTCAAAAGGCCAGCATGGGGATCAGTTTAGCCAGCGCACCACCACCACCGACCCCACCTCTGATCTGATAACCCCTCACTAGTGATGCGCAGGTTGACTCATAACCTGCAGTACCCACAGTTGGGTTTAGGGTCATTAAATATTGTTTGGCGGGGATTGAATAAAGAGCAAACAATACCTTAAAAAATCCATAAATGTATAATCACCTAATGCTTTTGGGAACGAGCAGAAAAAGTTAAAATCGATCCACGCAGGCAAAAAGGACAATAAGAGAAAAGCTATGAAATGGAGAGTTGAAAATAAAGAGAACGGAGGGCCAGAAAAGTTGTTAGAGATTTGGTGAAGTGGTAAAAGAGGATGATAGCAGTGCCGGCAATGTTATGTGTGATGATTGAGGCACTATACAAATTCGACAGTCACAAGACAGGGACTTAAAATAGACCTATAGCACGTCAATGGAACTGTAGCCTACTGTTTAGATGGGTTGAATGAAAACTGAAGCTGGACACTGACTGTAGGTCTATAACCTCTCACATAGCCCTAATATGAACTCCTGCAGAATGAAGCATTAATATGCAGTAATATGATACACCAAATGTGGGCAACATTTTGACTTGGTAACAGGAGTGGAGAAATATGATTTCTTTCTTTCTTTCTTTTTTTTGTACTTTTTACCGCAATTGGTAGTTACAGTCTTGTCCCATCGCTGCAAGTTCCCTACGGACTCGGGAGAGGCAAAGGTCTAGAGCCATGCGTCCTCTGAAACACGACCCTGTCAAGCCACACTGCTTGCTTAACCCAGAAGCCAGCTGCACCAATGTGTTGGAGGAAACACCGTCCAGCTGGCGACCAAAGTCAGCTTGCAGGCGCCCAACCCGCCGCTAGAGCGCGATGGGACAAGGAAGTCCCGGCCGGCCAAACCCTCCCCTAACCCAGACGACGCTGGGCCTATTGAGCGCCGCCTCATTGGTCTCCCGGTCACGGCCGCTGTGACACAGCCTGTGATCGAACCCGGGTCTGTAGTGACGCCTCAAGCACTGCAATGCAGTGCCTTAGACCGCTGTGCCACTCGGGAGGCCCTCTATCAACATCTTGAGAGAATTCGAATGCATAGTTAGATGCCGTCTGTAGAGGGGCTATCTTTATCAGCATCATAAAAGCTGATAATATTTCAACCACATGAAATATGCATCCAAGCTGAACTGAAATCTTATCAGAAAGATGTTGGGTCATTTTACCAGCTTTCTATTTCCTTTCAACTGTTCAAACTGATGTAATTTGGACATTTTGCACAGAAAATATTTTCTTGCATTTTCTCCCCGGTCCCTAAACGTCTTTGCTGAGCAAAAGAAGCAGAGATGACAGAGAAAATGTTACAGATGTCAACTAGGGGTGTGTTCGTAAATTCAATCTGGAGTGCCAGAGTGCGCTCAGAGTTTGCTCTGGGCGTTCATAAATTCAGAGCGTTGTCAGATTGTCCGTTCGTAAATTCAGAGCATTTCTGGATGCTCTGGCCGAGGAGTAGGGTTCATCCGAGCGTTCTGACATCACAACGGCAGTCAAGCACCCAAGCTAACTGGCTAACGTTGGCTAGCTTGCTCCTTCCAGACACAAATCAGAGAACAACTCACTCTGACCATTTTACTCGCCCTAGCAGAGGTGGTTAGGCTGTTTTCATGTTATCCAGAGCGTTGGTGACTGTAACTGTGCTGCTGGCAACAATTTAATTACACTTTTTTGCTGACGTTTAATGACACCGGCCATATTAAACGGGTGTTGAGCGTTCGTAAATTCATCAGTTATTCTGCGCTCTGGCACAATCAGACGAGAGTGCTCTGAAATCGGAGTAGATAGCTAGAGCGAATTTACAAACACACCCTAAATTCGATAAATGTATGACATTATTCTGGTGAGCAACGGTTGATTTACTCTTCTAGGGCAACATATAATGACAGCAGAGAAGCTGCATGTACAGTGGCTTGCGGAAGTATTCAACCCCCTTGGCATTTTTCCTATTTTGTTGCCTTACAACCTGGAAATAAAATGGATTTTTTGGGGGTTTGTATCATTTGTTTTCCACAACATGCCTACCACTTTGAAGATGTGAAACAAACAAGAAATAAGACCAAAAAAACAGAAAACTTGAGCGTGCATAACTATTCACCCCCCCCACAAAAAAAAATCTATACTTTGTAGATCCACCTTTTGAAGCAATTACAGCTGCAAGTCTCTTGGGGTATGTCTCTATAAGCTTGGCACATCTAGCCACTGGGATTTTTGCCCATTCTTCAAGGTAAAACTGCTCCAGCTCCTTCAAGTTGGATGGGTTCCGTTGGTGTACAGCAATCTTTAAGTCATACCACAGAATCTCAATTGGATTGAGGTCTGGGCTTTGACTAGGCCATTCCAAGACATTTAAATGTTTCCCCTTAAACCACCCGAGTGTTGCTTTAGCAGTATGCTTAGGGTCATTGTCCTGCTGGAAGGTGAACCTCCATCCCAGTCTCAAATCTCTGGAAGACTGAAACAGGTTTCCCTCAAGAATTTCCCTGTATTTAGCGCCATCCATCATTCCTTCAATTCTGACCAGTTTCCCAGTCCCTGCCGATGAAAAACATCCCCACAGCATGATGCTGCCACCACCATGCTTCACTGTGGGGATGATGTTCTCGGGGTGATGAGAGGTGTTGGGTTTGTACCAGACATAGCGTTTTCCTTGATGGCCAAAAAGCTCAATTTTAGTCTCATCTGACCAGAGTACCTTCTTCCATATGTTTGGGGAGTCTCCCACATGCCTTTTGGCGAACACCAAATGTGTTTGCTTATTTATTTCTTTAAGCAATGGCTTTTTTCTGGCCACTATTCCGTAAAGCCCAGCTCTGTGGAGTGTACGGCTTAAAGTGGTCCTATGGACAGATACTCCAATCTCTGCTGTGGAGCTTTGCAGCTCCTTCAGGGTTATCTTTGGTCTCTTTGTTGCCTCTCTGATTAATGCCCTCCTTGCCTGGTCCATGAGTTTTGGTGGGCGGCCCTCTCTTGGCAGGTTTGTTGTGGTGCCATATTCTTTCAATTTTTTAATAATGGATTTAATGGTGCTCCGTGGGACGTTCAAAGTTTCTGATATTTTTTTATAACCCAACCCTGATCTGTACTTCTCCACAACTTTGTCCCTGACCTGTTTGGAGAGCTCCTTGGTCTTCATGGTGCCGCTTGCTTGGTGGTGCCCCTTGCTTAGGGGTGTTGCAGACTCTGGGGCCTTTCAGAACAGGTGTATATATACTGAGATCATGTGACACTTAGATTGCACACAGGTGGACTTTATTTAACTAATTATGTGACTTCTGGAGGTATAATCTTATTTAGGGGCTTCATAGCAAAGGGGGTGAATATATATGCACGCACCACTTTTCCGTAATTTATTTTGTATAATTATTTTTAACAAGTTCTTTTTTTAATTTCACTTCACCAATTTGGGCTATTTTGTGTATGTCCATTACATGAAATCCAAATAAAATCCATTTAAATTACAGGTTGTAATGCAACAAAATAGGAAAAACGCCATGGGGGATGAATACTTTTGCAAGGCACTGTATCTAATTATAGACAAGTTGACTAACACTTAGCCTACCAAAATGTCAGAAATTATTAGCAGAAACATATCTAAATCAGGCACCTTCTGTTAAAAAATCTTTCCGCCATCTCTGACTGTAGCCTACAGCACATTTTCTATATTAGCGGTTTAGGGTTGGTTGCGGGCCTTAGATCTTCACTTTATCACATATAGTCAGGCTGTTGCGGATGGGTTATTAGCAATTGCAGGTGGGTGAACAAACAGCTGACCCGCGCACCACTACCCTTCACCACCCACCGGGAGGCTAATGCCCTGGGCAGGAGAGGAGGCTTGGGGGGGCGTAGGAGGTATTGTGGGAGGGGGCTGCACTCACACACACACACACACAATGCATCCCAACACCAGCTCCACAGATCAATATGATCTCGGATATACGGGGTTAGCCATCGATCAGCAGCAGCGCTGAGGCTATTTTATGCCCGTGCTCAGCCGACCCGTCCGCACCAGGGCACTGGAGCGTGAAATTCAAATTATTATTAAAGCCAGTCAATTCCATTATCTGGGCAGCGGAGGAAAGGAAGGATGTGCAGCGCTGGCTTGCTCTGCGATATTGGCTCCCTTCCCTTACAAGGGGGCAAAGATTTGCCGTCTGTGGTCCGAGACAGTGGGGGAGTTATTACCCCAGTTTATCATCGTGGCCTCAGACTCTCCTCTGCTCCCTGCCACTGGGCGGCCATCTTGGATCTGATGGAGAGAGGCCTAGACAGAGCTTATCTAGAAAAACAGCACATAAATCAATATAATAGGGGGAACGCAATTAGTGTGTTTGTGTGATCTTAGCATGTTGATGAGGTTAAGGTGTTGGTGCGATAACTTCTGAATTGGCAGCAAGATTAATGCGGTGCTGCTACTACAAATATTCTACCTCTCATTATCAATAACGATGAAATAATTGTGACGTTGACTTAAAACAAAGGGTGCAACCATACACTTTAAGCGTAACGGCGTCTGGTGTGCTTGATGTCTATTACTATGTTTACTGTTCCCTAAGTGCCCTGCTGAACTTTTAAGCTGTCACACTCCTTATAGTAAAGTGAAAGTGATGAATTAATTCAGTCTCTTTGTGATGCTTCAATTAAACTCTCCGTAACAGGAAAACCCAATAGTTCCCGGCTAAGACCAACTCTGAATTAACAGGACCCCTGCACAGTTATTTACCTTCTGTTTAGGTGGGGGTTATGATGCCTGTATAGAAACACATTCCATTAACCACATTATAAGACTCCTAACACTAAGTGGCACCTGGGGAGGCGTGGCTGTTTGGAGGGATGTGATACATTGTGTTATAGCTAACCAGTACTATCGAGGACATGTCAGTGATACGGGTTTCATGTGTGTGATGAAGTGTAGATACCAGTACTGGGGAGGCCTTGTTGTGTGTGACAGGATATATAGCTAACCACCAGGGCTATAGAGTCTCAATGGCTATGTATAAGGGAAGGTTCCCCAATCTTCACCCTGGGAGGGCTGGCTAGGTTTCTGGATGCGTGTGACCAGCACTGCTATTGAGGAGATGTCACGTCTGCTACCTATACCAGTTGCTGGGATGTGGGATCTGACTTCAGGCTATAGAATTCCCTGTCAGGCTATATTTCCCTATTTGGCATAAGGATTGCACAGCGATGCAATGTGTTGTTGTGTAAAAACAATCTGACCGTTTATATAAACGCAACATAAGATGGGATGTTGGTGAAGGTGTACAGGAAGGAGTAAAACACCCTGAATAAAGCTGGGACAGGTGCCAACCTCTCTCTCTCTCTCTCTCTCTCTCTCTCTCTCTCTCTCTCTCTCTCTCTCTCTCTCTCTCTCTCTCTCTCTCTCTCTCTGTCTGCCTTAGTGTTGATTACCTGGACATTCTACCCAACACAATCTGTTTTTGATAGGACAGTATCTGCTTAACTGATTCTATGGACAATAGTCACAAGTACCCCCAACATCAGTACTTTGGATATAGTTTCTATTCTTGTGTGTATTTCTTTCAATCGTATTGATAATATTTGAATTTCTTGTGTATTTATTTTACATTACTTATTATTACTGCATTGTTGAGGAGGACTTGCAAAGAAGCATTTCACTGTACTGTTTATACCTGCTGTATCGTGTGCACGTGATTTGATTTGACAAATAAATACGTCTAGAACAAACAGACACAGTGAAACCGAACAAGGAGAGTGAGTATAGTCATTAAAAACCCACACACACGTACTCACGCACAGAGAGACAGACAGACAGACAGATTCACTCACTCACTCACTGACTTGTCTCCTGGCATTGGATGAGAGTTATTTAGGATTGGCCCTGGCAGACCTGCCAGGCAGAGACATAGACAGGATGATGTGTCCAGTGTTTGAATGATGTGTTAGTGAATGTCATAGCCAGGGTGTCTCAGTGACTATGTTAACTATGTTACTATCCCCCTAGTCTCTTCTTTTACTGTGTAAGAGTGTGATTCATAATCATACATTCAATTTTGTCAAACAGTAGGCATATAAAAATGTATGTTTTTTCAAGGAGGGAACATAACTTGTAAATAAACACTCTGGTAGCATTGACTTAAAATGTTTTTCAACATTTTAGTGTTTTTATTTTATTTTATTGTTTTGTAATTGAGTATTTTATTGTGTTTTGTATTGATGTGTGTATGTATTGTGCAGGGCTCATTTAAAAAAGAGACTTGGTCTCAATATGACACCCTGTTAAAATAAAGGTTAATAATAAAAATAGTTTATGTCCTGAAAACTGTCTTCGCAACTGAACTGAAAACTGTCTTCGCAACTGAAACGTCATGTCTGTCTTCAAGTGGCATATGATGTGGTTGTTTCAGTCCACTTTGACATTTCTCCTCAAGTGCTTGTGTTTACAGTATGTATGTGTGTGTCTCTGTGTGTGTGTTGGGTGAGGTGGTGAGTAGTCTTGGTCAGCAGACCCTAAAAACATTTTTCATCTTCTTCCAACTGGCCCATCACATATGACAGAATAGCCAATACTGGGAATATGAAGTTAATTTGAATCAATACCCGCTAGCTCTATAGTGGAGGGTAGAGGCCTGGAGGATACACCCACTGACTGAAGCTGAAAAATACCCCCAGCTCTATAGTGGAGGGTAGAGGCCTGGAGGATACACCCACTGACTGAAGCTGAAAAATACCCCCAGCTCTATAGTGGAGGGTAGAGGCCTGGAGGATACACCCACTGACTGAAGCTGAAAAATACCACCAGCTCTATAGTGGAGGGTAGAGGCCTGGAGGATACACCCACTGACTGAAGCTGAAAAATACCACCAGCTCTATAGTGGAGGGTAGAGGCCTGGAGGATACACCCACTGACTGAAGCTGAAAAATACCACCAGCTCTATAGTGGAGGGTAGAGGCCTGGAGGATACACCCACTGACTGAAGCTGAAAAATACCACCAGCTCTATAGTGGAGGGTAGAGGCCTGGAGGATACACCCACTGACTGAAGCTGAAAAATACCACCAGCTCTATAGTGGAGGGTAGAGGCCTGGAGGATACACCCACTGACTGAAGCTGAAAAATACCCCCAGCTCTATAGTGGAGGGTAGAGGCCTGGAGGATACACCCACTGACTGAAGCTGAAAAATACCCCCAGCTCTATAGTGGAGGGTAGAGGCCTGGAGGATACACCCACTGACTGAAGCTGAAAAATACCCCCAGCTCTATAGTGGAGGGTAGAGGCCTGGAGGATACACCCACTGACTGAAGCTGAAAAATACCCCCAGCTCTATAGTGGAGGGTAGAGGCCTGGAGGATACACCCACTGACTGAAGCTGAAAAATACCCCCAGCTCTATAGTGGAGGGTAGAGGCCTGGAGGATACACCCACTGACTGAAGCTGAAAAATACCCCCAGCTCTATAGTGGAGGGTAGAGGCCTGGAGGATACACCCACTGACTGAAGCTGAAAAATACCCCCAGCTCTATAGTGGAGGGTAGAGGCCTGGAGGATACACCCACTGACTGAAGCTGAAAAATACCCCCAGCTCTATAGTGGAGGGTAGAGGCCTGGAGGATACACCCACTGACTGAAGCTGAAAAATACCCCCAGCTCTATAGTGGAGGGTAGAGGCCTGGAGGATACACCCACTGACTGAAGCTGAAAAATACCCCCAGCTCTATAGTGGAGGGTAGAGGCCTGGAGGATACACCCACTGACTGAAGCTGAAAAATACCCCCAGCTCTATAGTGGAGGGTAGAGGCCTGGAGGATACACCCACTGACTGAAGCTGAAAAATACCCCCAGCTCTATAGTGGAGGGTAGAGGCCTGGAGGATACACCCACTGACTGAAGCTGAAAAATACCACCAGCTCTATAGTGGAGGGTAGAGGCCTGGAGGATACACCCACTGACTGAAGCTGAAAAATACCCCCTGCTCTATAGTGGAGGGTGGAGGCCTGGAGGATACACCTACTGACTGAAGCTGAAAAATACCCCCTGCTCTATAGTGGAGGGTAGAGGCCTGGAGGATACACCCACTGACTGAAGCTGAAAAATACCCCCAGCTCTATAGTGGAGGGTAGAGGCCTGGAGGATACACCCACTGACTGAAGCTGAAAAATACCCCCTGCTCTATAGTGGAGGGTAGAGGCCTGGAGGATACACCCACTGACTGAAGCTGAAAAATACCCCCTGCTCTATAGTGGAGGGTAGAGGCCTGGGGGATACACCCACTGACTGAAGCTGAAAAATACCCCCTGCTCTATAGTGGAGGGTAGAGGCCTGGAGGATACACCCACTGACTGAAGCTGAAAAATACCACCAGCTCTATAGTGGAGGGTAGAGGCCTGGAGGATACACCCACTGACTGAAGCGGATTGGGGAGTGGAGGTAGAGAGAAGGTGGAGGAGAAGACACAGATACCCTCAAATCCATAAACCAGGGTTTAAAAAATAGGTGTTTGGTAAAATGGTTGGGGTCAGCCTGTCACATACACATGAGGGATTGGCTACCAAATTGGTTTCATAGTGTTGCTGACATTTTCGAATAGTTCAGTGTAGTGTTGAATGTGCTTGACCCAGCTTCCCCCCTGGGCTGTCCTCTATATGTCAGGTAGAAAACAGGGGGCTCTTGGGAGGGCAGGAAATGCCATTTCCACAGTGATTGATTTTCCGTCTGGCTGCCCTGAAAGGGTTAAACGCTCCTGCCCTGCTACAGTATATTGCTGCCCCTGCATAGTAAGATTGCATTTGGTTGCCAGTGCCAACTCAACTATGCAACCTGTTTGTCTGGTAAAGAGTGAGCTGAGATGGAGGAAAATAGAAGAAAAGAGAGAGAGAGGGGGGTGGGGGGAGTAAACCTTCTCTGCCAGGTTGGCACCTGTCCCAGCTCTATTCAGGGTGTTTTGCTCCTTCCTGTACATCTTCACAAACATCCCATCGTATGTTGAGTTTGTATAAATGTACAGATTGCTTTCACACAACAACACATTGCATCTCTTTTTTATTCCTTACGCCAAATTGGTTTCATATAACAAAACACATTGGATTGTTATATATCCATCTGCACTAAAACACTGGTTACCTAACCCAACATAAGTGCATGTATTTTGGCTGGGTTTAAATAGCCAGATTGCATTGTTATATTCCTTCTTTACTAAAACACAGGTTCTCTAAGCTTCCACAGTATGTTTAAAGCTTAACAGCAGATGTATAGTAACAGTAGTGTTTTACCATAGAAATATAATATCTAGAACGGAAATAGAACCTATGACCATGGCAATTGGACTGGTAAACACGTTACTTGAATAGGGATCCACAGTCTAGTGATTCTATGTATGTGGTTATAACATAATGACATATCCTATTGATAAGCTGACTACAGTTGAAGTCGGAAGTTTACATACACCTTAGCCAAATACATTTAAACTCAGTTCTTCACAATTCCTGACATTTAATCCTAGTAAAAATTCACTGTCTTAGGTCAGTTAGCATCACCACTTTATTTTAAGAATGTGAAATGTCAGAATAATAGTAGAGAGAATTATTTATTTAAGCTTTTATTTATTTAATCACATACCCAATGGGTCAGAAGTTTACATACACTCATTTTGTATTTGGTAGCATTGCCTTTAAATTGTTTAACTTGGGTCAAACGTTTCGGGTAGCCTTCCACAAGCTTCCCACAATAAGTTGGGTGAATTTTGGCCCATTCCTCCTGACAGAGCTCGTGTAACTGAGTCAGTTGTAGGCCTCCTTGCTTGCACACTCCTTTTCAGTTCTGCCCACACATTTTCTATTTGGATTGAGGTCAGGGCTTTGTGATGGCCACTCCAATACCTTGACTTTGTTGTCCTTAAGCCATTTTGCCACAACTTTGGAAGTATGCTTGGGGTCATTGTCCATTTGGAAGACGCATTTGCGACCAAGCTTTAACTTCCTGACTGATGTCTTGAGATGTTGCTTCAATATATCCACATAATTTTCTTTCCTCATGATGCCATCTATTTTGTGAAGTGCACCAGACCCTCCTGCAGCAAAGCACCCCCACAGCATGATGCTGCCACCCGGGTGCTTCACGGTTGGGATGGTGTTCTTCGGCTTGCAAGCCCCCCCTTTTTCTTCAAACATAACGATGGTAATTATGGCCAAACAACTCTATTTTTGTTTCATCATACCAGAGGACATTTCTCCAAAAAGTATGATCTTTGACCCCATGTGTAGTTGCAGACCGTAGTCTGGCTTTTTTATGACGGTTTTGGAGCAGTGGCTTCTTCCTTGCTGAGTGGCCTTTCAGGTTATGTCGATATAGGACTCGTTTTACTGTGGATATAGATACTTTTGTACCTGTTTCCTCCAGCATCTTCACAAGGTCCTTTGCTGTTGTTCTGAGATTGATTCGCACCAAAGTACGTTCATCTCTAGGAGACAGAACGCGTCTCCTTCCTGAGCGGTTTGACGGCTGCGTGGTCCCATGGTATTTATACTTGCGTACTGTTGTTTGTACAGATGAACGTGGTACCTTCAGGCGTTTGGAAATTGCTCCCAAGGATTAACCAGACTTGTGGAGGTCTACCATTTTTTTTCTGAGGTCTTGGCTGATTTCTTTTGATTTTCCCATGATATCAAGCAAAGAGACACTGAGTTTGAAGGTAGGCCTTGAAATACATCCACAGGTACACCTCCAATTGACTCAAATGATGTCAATTAGCCTATCAGAAGCTTCTAAAGCCATGACATCATTTTCTGGAATTTTCCAAGCTGTTTAAATGCACAATCAACTTAGTGTATGTAAACTTCTGACCCACTGGAATTTTGATACAGTGAAATAATCTGTCTGTAAATAATTGTTGGAAAAATGACTTGTGTCATGCACAAAGTAGATGTCCTAACCGACTTGCCAAAACTATAGTTTGTTAACAAGACATTTTTGGAGTGGTTGAAAAACTAGTTTTAATGACTCCAACCTAAGTGTATGTAAACTTCCGACTTCAACTGTGTATATATACAAAAAATACATATTAAATTAATATAGGGGAAACACTGTTCATGTAAAGAGTACATTTTTATTTGTCACATGCGCCGAATACAACAGGTGTACCAACAATGTAGTTCAAGAAATAGAGTTAAGAAAATATTTACTAAATAAACTAAAGTAAAGAATGAAATAAAAAGTAACACAATACAATAACAATAACGAGGCTATGTGCAACGGTACAGGTTAGTTGAGGTCATTTGTACATGTAGGTAGTTGGTAAAGTGACTATGCATAGATAATAAACAGCGAGTAGCAGGGGTAGAAGCTGTTAAGGAGCCTTTTGGACCTAGACTTGGTACTCCGGTACCTCTTTGCGTGCGGTAGCAGCGAGAACAGTCTATGACTTGGGTGACTGGAATTTTTGTCAATTTTTTTAGCCTTCTTCTGACACCGCCTAGTATATAGGTCCTGGATGGCAGGAAGCTTGGCCCCAGTGATGTACTGGGCCGTACGCACTACCCTCTGTAGCGCCTTACGGTCAGATGCCGAGCAGTTGCCATACCAGGCAGTGATGCAACTGGTCAGGATGCTCTCGATGATGCAGCTGTATAACATTTTGAGGATGTGGGGACCCATGCCAAATCTTTTCCATCTCCTGACGGGGAAAAGGTGTTGTCGTGCCCTCTTCACGACTGTCTTGGTGTGTTTGGACCATGATAGTTTGTTGGTGATATGGACACCAAGGAACTTGAAACTCTCGACCTGCTCCACTACATCCCCGTCAATGTGAATGGGGGCATGTTCAGCCCTCCTTTTCCTGTAATCCATGATCAGCTCCTTTGTCTTGCTCACAGTTAAGGAGAGGTTGTGCACCACACTGCCAGGTCTCTGACCTTCTCCCTATAGGCTGACTCATTGTTGTTGGTGATCAGGCCTACCACTGTTGTGTCGTCAGCAAAGTTAATGATGGTGTTCGAGGCGTGCTTGGCCACGCAGTTGTGAGTGAACAGGGAGTACAGGAGGGGACTAAGTGTTAAGGATCAGCATGGCCGATGTGTTGTTACCTACCCTTACCACCTGGGGGCGGCTGGTCAGGAAGTCTAGGATTCAGTTGCAGAGGGAGGTGTTTAGTCCCAGGGTCCTTATCTTAGTGATGAGCTTTGTGGGCACTAATGTGTTGAACGCTGAGCTGTAGTCAATGAACAGCATTCTCACATAGGTGTTCCTTTTGTCTAGGTGGGAAAGGGCAGTGTGGAGTGCGATTGAGATTGCGTCATCTGTGGATCTGTTGGGGCGGTATGCGAATTGGAGTGGGTCTAGGGTTTGATGTGAGCCATGACCAGCCTTTCAAAGCACTTCATGGCTACCGACGTGAGTGCTACGGGGCGGTAGTCATTTAGGCAGGTTACCTTCGCTTTCATGGGCACAGGGACTATGGTTGTCTGCTTGAAACATGTTAGTATTACAGACTCGGTCAGGGAGAGGTTGAAAATGTCCGTGAATGTTGACCTGTTTAACCCTATAAACCTGTAGCTGTAGCAAAGGGAAAAGGGATACAGGCCTTAGGGATCCCGTTAAATAAATAAGAAATCTCTATGTAATGCTACCCTATAGGCAATATACTGTATATGTCTCCTTAGGAAAAGTTATATCATGTGATTCTCAAACTTCCTCTCCTTGTCTTTCTGTTGCAGGTAATGTTGTGCATCTTTATTCATTCCTCTTGGTTCTCCCTGGACGACTCAGACAAACGGCAACTGCAGACTGCAACACGATGAGTAACACACAGTTTTATGTTGTGGGCCGCCAACATTGAAATATGCACACATGTACACAGACACTTGTGTACAACATATAGTATACATGCACACACTCACAGCCATACATTAGGATTCCTACATGTAAAGATATATTATACTGTATAAAAGTGAGCCTGTCTCTCTTGGTGTCAGTGTGTGTGACATCCCGTACACAAAAAGTGTATGCACGCATGACTGTAAGTCGCTTTGGATAAAAGCGTCTGCTAAATGGCATATTATTATTATTATTTATCCCTGTGAAGACATCATGCTGGTGTGTCAGCCCTTTTGACTGTGTGTGTGTGTGTGTGTGTGTGTGTGTGTGTGTGTGTGTGTGTGTGTGTGTGTTTGTGTGAGTTGATGTGTCTATGCATTTATGTCAGCCCTTTTGACTGTGTGTGTGTGCGTGTGTTTTGAGTGAGTGTGTGTGTGTATGTGGATGACAGGCTCTGGAGGGGTGGTTGGCTGAAATACAGTGTGTGGTAAGCCAAGGCATCACAGTGAAAGCATTCATTATGGGCTCCTGCCTGTCCTGTCCCTCCTGAGAGCTAGGGATCTGTGATGCACTGGCAACAACCCCTGCCAGCTAACACACACCACTGTTACTGTCACTGGCCATGCATGCTGTGAATCATGGTACATAGGGATTCATTGCATGTGCAATGCTCTTATATTTATGTTTACATTATACACATTGTTGGACAAAATGATAAGCACATGTCGACACACACATTCAGAACCAAGTAGGCTACATTATAATACATTTTAAGGCCGGTGATTTCAAATGCAGGGAAACTGAAATCCGTTTTACCTCATTTTTACTAGCATTTCACCTGCGACAAAACTCTTCATCACCTTTACTCCACACATAGAAATGCATGCAAGGCTCTCCCTTGCCCTCCTTTTGGTAAATCTGACTATAACTCTATCCTCCTAATTCCTGCTTACAAGTAAAAACTCAAGGTAACCTGTCTAAATGACTATCGCCCCGTAGCACTCACATCTGTAACCATGAAATGCTTTGAAAGGCTGGTCATGGCTCACATCAACACCATCATCCCAGACACCATGGACCCACTCCAATTAGTGCTCTCCAAGCTCATCACCAAGCTCAGGACCCTGGGACTGAACACCTCCCTCTGCAACTGGATCCTGGACTCCTGACAGGCCGCCCCCAGGTGGTGAGGGTTGGCAACAACACATCCGCGACTCTAACCCTCAAGTCGGGGGCCCCTCAGTGGTGCATGCTTAGTCCCCTCCTGTACTCCCTGTTCACCCACGACTGCGTGGCTGCGCACAACTCCAACACCATCATTAAGTTTGCTGACAACATGACGGTGGTAGGCCTGATCACCGACGACGATGAGACAGCCTATAGGGAAGAGGTCAGTGACCTGGCAGTGTGGTGCCAGGACAACTACCTTTCCCTCAACGTCAGCAAGACTACAGGAAGTGTGTGTGTGTCATGGACTACAGGAAACGGAGGGCCAAGGACGACCCCATCCACATCAATGGGGCTGTAGTGGAGCAGGTCGAGAGCTTGAAGTTCCGTGGTGTCCAAATCACTAAAGAATTAACATGGTCCACACACACCAACACAGTCGTGAAGAAGGCACGACATCGCCTCTTCAGGACGCTGAAAAGATTTGGCATGGGCCCTCAGATCCTGAAAAAGTTATACAGCTGCACCATTGAGAGCATCTTGGTACGGCAACTGTTTGGCATCCGACCACAAGGTCCTACAGAGGGCACTGCGTACGGCCCAGTACATCACTGTGGCCGAGCTCCGTGCCATCTAGGACCTCTATACCAGGCGGTGTCAGAGGAAGGCCCTAAAAATTATCAAAGACTCCAGCCACTGAAGTCATAGACTGAGTGTACAAAACATTAGGAACATCATCCTAATATTGAGTTGCATCCCCTTTTGCCCTCAGAACAGACTTAATTTGTCAGGGCATGGATTCTACAAAGTGTCGAAAGCGTTCCACAGGGATGCTGGCCCATGTTGACTCAAATACGTCCCACAGTTGTGTCAAGTTGGCTGGATGTCCTTTGGGTGGTGGACCATTCTTGATACACACGGGAAACTGTGGAGCGTGACAAACCCATTAGCATTGCAGTTCTTGACCCACTCAAACCGTGTGAAACAATTGAGACATGGATTGTGTATGTGTGCCATTCAGAGGGGGAATGGGCAAGACAAAAGATTGAAGTGCCTTTGAACCACTTAAATATTTTGTCTTGCCCATTCACCATCTGAATGGCACACATACACAATCCATGTCTCAATCGTCTCAAGGCTTAAAAATCCTTCTTTATCCTGTCTCGTCCCCTTCATTCTACACTGATTGAAGTGGATTTAACACGCTGAAGTGGATTTAACACGCTGAAGTGGATTTAACACCCTAGAGTCGATCTGCGGTGAAAGGTGGCAGAGCTAGTGCTCTAAGGGTGGCTTTCATACTGTAGATATGACACGGACTGGGCAGGTGCACACAGAGAATTTTCACTGTTTGATCTTTGTATATAAGCACAAAGCAATATCAATGCACATGCAATTGGCACCTATTTATGTGAGTGCATAGGTGCATACAAGGTGGTGAGGTATCAAGGTGGTTAGGTAGCGAGAGAGACCAAGTACTGTAGTCTATAGTTGCGT
>NC_059214.1:37372047-37377047 GCF_020615455.1 Coregonus clupeaformis
AATAGAACTTTTTGGTAAAAACTCAACTCGTCGTGTTTGGAGTACAAAGAATGCTGAGTTGCATCCAAAGAACACCATACCTACTGTGAAGCATGGGGGTGGAAACATCATGCTTTGGGGCTGTTTTTCTGCAAAGGGACCAGGACGACTGATCCGTGTAAAGGAAAGAATGAATGGGGCCATGTATCGTGAGATTTTGAGTGAAAACCTCCTTCCATCAGCAAGGGCATTGAAGATGAATCGTGGCTGGGTCTTTCAGCATGACAATGATCCCAAACACACCGCCCGGGCAACGAAGGAGTGGCTTCGTAAGAAGCATTTCAAGGTCCTGGAGTGGCCTAGCCAGTCTCCAGATCTCAACCCCATAGAAAATATTTGGAGGGAGTTGAAAGTCCGTGTTGCCCAGCGACAGCCCCAAAACATCACTGCTCTAGAGGAGATATGCATGGAGGAATGGGCCAAAATACCAGCAACAGTGTGTGAAAACCTTGTGAAGACTTACAGAAATCGTTTGACCTGTGCCATTGCCAACAAAGGGTATATAACAAAGTATTGAGAAACTTTTGTTATTGACCAAATACTTATTTTCCACCATAATTTGCAAATAAATTCATTAAAAATCCTACAATGTGATTTTCTGGATTTTTTTTCCTCAATTTGTCTGTCATAGTTGACGTGTACCTATGATGAAAATTACAGGCCTCTCTCATCTTTTTAAGTGGGATAACTTGCACAATTGGTGGCTGACTAAATACTTTTTTTCCCCACTGTATGTATGTATGGAGCATAATATATTTACAGTTTTATTTACGTTTTCAAGTACTGGTAGAGAAATCATGCATTCTGAGTCTTGCATATATTGTAATGGACACATGATGTGTGTAAATTACTTTTTTGAAGTTTGTACAAATTATGATGAGCTAATGCTAAGCTATTTGCCAGCTATGTGTGACGCCATGTTTGTTGCCATTATACAATACATTCTGGGTGTCCCGTAAACATCTGTTGGACCAAAGATGTTAAAACAAAATGAGATGAAGGGATGGTTCACTCATCTTTCGAGTAAACTTCCCGAAGTGAATGAAGGGAAATTAATGATGGTAGAGCGACACACCCCCTTCAACATGCATATTGCAAACAGACCAAACTCATCTTGTCTCCTCTTCTTATCTACCAATCGTCTGATTACTTTTGATTTTTAGAAAGTATTTTACTCAATTATTTAGATCAATGGTGAGCTCACCTGTGATGTGATGAATTGTAAATAGTAATTGCTATTAGCTAATTCATATTATGGTTTCTGTCAGCCAAGCGTTAGCTAAATATGACTGCTTGTGTTACGTCAATCTTTCCTCAGCACTAGGACTAATGTAGCCTACAATTTCTGTGAGTCGCTCTGGATAAGAGTGTCTGCTAAATGACTAAAATGTAAAACATTTAAAGGTAATAGTGGTAATAGTGGTAACAGAGTGGTAATAGTGGTAATTGTGGTAACAGTGGTAATAGTGGTAACAGTGGTAATAGTGGTAACATTGTAATAGTGGTAATTGTGGTAACAATGGTAATAGTGGTAACATTGATAATTGTGGTAACAGTGGTAATAGTGGTAACAGATTGGGAACATTGGTAATAGTGGTAATATTGGTAATACTGGTAACATTGGTAATAGTGGTAACAGAGTCGTAACAGATTAGCAACATTGGTAATAGTGGTAATAGTGGTAGCATTGGTAATAGTGCTAACAATGGTAATAGTGGTAATAGTGGTAATATAGTGGTAATAGTGGTAATAGTGGTAACAGTAGTAATAGTGGTAATATTGGTAATAGTTGTAACATTGTTAATAGTGGTAACAGAGTCGTAACAGATTAGTAACATTGGTAATAGTGGTAATAGTGGTAGCATTGGTAATTGTGCTAACAGTGGTAATAGTGGTAAGTAATAGTGCTAACAGTGGTAATAGTGGTAATAGTGCTAACAGTGGTAATAGTGGTAATTGTGCAAACAGTGGTAATAGTGCTAATAGTGCTAACAGTGGTAATAGTGGTAATAGTGCTAACAGTGGTAATAGTGCTAATAGTGCTAATAGTGGTAATAGCTCAGACATAGACACTAGAGAGTTCAGCAGTAATATAAAAGACAGACTAGAGACTAATGTGGTATAATGGGGATTCATTTAGCTGTAGAACTGGACATCTGAAGGACATTAAACAGATAATCCTTCACTACTATTAAAAGGACACTCAGACCTGACTCTCACCATGCATCCCTGCATCCCTCCATCCCTCCATCCCTCACTTCTCATATCAAAGCCTAATCAGAGAAGAGCTTATGAGGACCTCCAGCACATAGCCAGGCTATAGTAAATGTATATATTATCTCAAGTTTGGCCGCTCACTTGTCAACGTCAACTTGATAACTAGTGGAACTTGAAACGACTTAGCAGCAGTACAGTACATCTCTAAGACTAAATGAGGGGATGTGTCTCAAATGACGCTCTACTCCCTAAATAGTGCCTAATGGGCCCTGGTCAAAAGTAGTGGACTATATATGAAGTAGGGTACAATTTGGTGCACATCCAGGGAGAGTTTTGGAAGGAATGTGCGGTGGAGTTGGTTCATTAAAGATCGCTCAGCTCCCCTAGTGCTCTCTCTCTCTGTCCCACCCGCTGTTACCACCGAGAGTCCTGCCGTCTCTCCCTCTCCCTCTCCCTCTCCCTCTCCCTCTCCCTCTCCCTCTCCCTCTCCCTCTCCCTCTCCCTCTCCCTCTCCCTCTCCCTCTCCCTCTCCTCCGTAACCCAAACCAGACTTGTTCAAAGGAAGCAGCACATCAAAGACAGAGACAGCCCCCACAGGCTAGGTCGCTAAGAGATAAGTACGGACCACGTCGACCTTTCATGACCTCTCCCCCTTGGTGACCGCTGATGACCTCATCCTCATTAACACTGACCTACAGGGTTGCCAGGTGATCAGATGGTCATGACCCTAGCAGGAGATTGCAGGCTGCTAAATAAACATAGGGAAATGGGAGCAAGTGGATTCCCCAGATTCCCCAGCTACCAGGTCTATATTGTCCAGATCGGGGTTTGTCAGTGAAGGTCCCTGGGTGACTCTGAGCCTGGGGGTAGGCCTGGAGGTACTGTAGAACTAGGGGGTTACTATGGACCCTGGTCAATAATAGTGCACTAAATAGGGAATATTTAGTCTCCCAGCTAGTTGGGGATATACTTTCAGGTAGACCTCCAGCTGCACACAGAGCTTCCAGGCTTTACGATAGCTCTATGTTAGCGCTGTGCTAGGTGTCTCTTTGATCACCCTAATCCTAATCGTCCCTCTCTCTCTCAATTAATGTCTGTCTGCGCTATGCTAGCAGTGTGAGATGAGCTCCGCTGTACTCTTCTCTCCTCATCTCTCCTCCAGTAAAGGCCCACACATACTGTACGATTTTAGCTGTCTTACGCCATGATTTTGCCGTCCCAGACATAATTTCCAAATTCGTAGGTCGTAAACAATTGTTGGACATCTTGGTTAATTCAGTGTGACAGGGTCTAGGTCTGCTGATGAAGTACTACTACATGCAGTCGTAGGCTCAGACAAAGTTCTGGCAGTGTCCAATGTTTTTTGCCTTTATTGTGTAGTGGCTGGTGTTACGAGCCGATCCCGGTCACTGACCAATAGCAACACGGCTGGCACTGAGTATGCACACAATAATAATATGATTATTGTGAATAGTCAGATTAATATAATAGTTTGATTTAAACATTTACGTGCTTTGCAACAATAACAATTTCCCTAATAGTCTTGTTTACATGACACATCTGAATCAGACTACCTGATGGGATTTTGATTAATGCAAAAAATCGGCAATCAAAATAAACATTGTACCACAGCGACCATGTTATTTTTGGGAAACCTATTTGGTTCTTAGGTCGAACATATAAAGTTTGTATGGGAAAACTATTTCTAAGAAGCATACGTTCATTTTTTCTAACTCACTTCACTCGCGCATAACCCCATAGAGTCAACTGACGCACCGATGCATAACAGAAAAATCCCCATCAAAATCTGTCCGTTTTTTTTTGCATTGGGTGTGTCTCAATCCACCACATCCGTCAGTGTCGCACTTCTGCATCTGCGGTGAAAGGTGGCAGAGCTAGAGCAGTGTTTGTCAGACCATGAGACATTCTGAAAATCTAACTCAAATAGCTAAATTATCCATAGTATGACCATCTAAAATCAATTCCATATGTCAGCTTAGCCCCCCCCCCCAATGTCTTAGACTCTAAGGAAATAAGCATAGAGGGGAGGGTTGCGCTGCTGGTGTTGGCACATGTGCAGATCAAATACACCACTGCAGTGGACGTAGTCTACCAGAAGACGTAACCTCACAAGCCAATCGCAGAATGTGACGACAAAACTGAAGCAAATCATACACTCTGGCCAAGTTGATATCAAGACTTGAATTTGGTAATATTGAAAGATAATAATTGTAAAAGACTGAATCCGACATACAGTTTGGGAAAGCCTTAAGACAGGAGGGTCTCTCCCTAAAACTCCTCTCAGGTATGCATGTCCCTATTCACTATATAGTGCACTATATGGGCCCTGGTCAAAAGTATTGCACTATTAAGGGAATATGGTGCCATTGAGGACACAACCCACCCGCCCAGAAAACCTCAAAGCAGTCATTTACGGAGAGGAGAGGCAGGACATAACAACTAGAAAAAATAAATGAAGCTCTGGTATAAAAGATAGAGCCCTGAGGGGGATGGAGGGTGGAGGGAGGAGGAGGAGAACAAAGAGGTAGCTGAAAAGAAAAGGGGAGGGAAAGGTGATTGTCAGGAGATCTTTCAGGGCTGTTATTTTCTGGGGAATGAAGGAAGGATTCCCCTGGTGGAGGAAGTGACACGGACAACTGGAGTGGAGGATGAGCTCAGTCCTACACTCCTCTCTCCCTTTCTGTATCTCTCTCTCTCAATTCAATTCAATTTAAGGGCTTTAT
>NC_059214.1:37379547-37384547 GCF_020615455.1 Coregonus clupeaformis
TTTCCAATTGTTTATGATGAACAACAGCTGTCTACTCTTACAAGGACAAGATACGTTTAACATCATTACTGTTGGTCACAATATACACCATCAAGGCCACGCATGTGTCCTCAGCGATGAATAAAAACAACATAGCGTCTACATTAGAGGTCTTCATGGGTCCATCCGAACCTGAATACCTGACACCCGAACCTGATCCGGGTATTCAAATTCAAACTTTTCCCTTGGGTCCGGGTCGGCTCTGCATAGCCTATAGCATATATATTTTACGCCAATAAGGTGAATGTATTGACTTATAGAATGACTAGTCAACATAATGACCTATTATTTAACAAGAAGAGCAACTTGGCTGAAACTTTCATTTTTTTTACTCGGGTCCAGTCGGGTCTTGTCTAGGTCTGGTTGTCGTCAAGTCCATTCGAGTTCGGGTCTGATTGTTCTTGGTTCCGTTCGGGGTCTGGGTCCCCCTTTTTTTAAATGATCGGGTCCTTTCGGGTCCAGGGCTGATTGTCCTCGGGTCTGTCCGAGTCCAACTTTTTGGACCTGAAATAACCTCTATTCTACATGTTAGATTGAATAGTGTCTTCTTATTGTTAGCACAATGGAAAGGTCAAATGCTTTATTATCTATGTTGAAAGTGCGTGGGCGACAGATAGAAACAAAATGGTGCAGTTTGAGGCCATGTGGCGGAAAGTGATGCCGCGCTAGAGATGGGGGTGTGAGCATGTGCGTCTGGGCATGGGTGATGTTGTGGGTGTTTGTAGATGGATGTTTTGTATTGTAAAAAAAAGTGTCTTCAGCATAGACATTGCAACCAGGAGACAATGGCCCTGGGCTGATGGAGAGGGAGCTGAGAGCACTGCACACACTCACACACACACACACACACACACACACACACACATGCTCACACACAAGCAGGCAGGCAGGCGGCATGCAGGAACGTGCACACATACACACACACAACTCATTGAGGCTGTCTTCAATGAGCAACAAGCCATGAGCTGGTGTGTTGTGCCTATCACTCCCACAATGCCACACTCACTACCTCATTCAATGCCATCGATGAAGACAGAACCCTTTCTCTTCCCTCTGTCGTTATATCTCTCCCTCCCTCTCTCGCTCCCTCCCCCCCCTCTCTCTCTCTCTCTCTCTCTCTCTCTCTCTCTCTCTCTCTCTCTCTCTCTATCACTCTCTCTCTTATTGTCTCTCGCTGTCTCCATCTCTCTCTCCATGTCTCTCTCTGTCTCTATCACACAAGGCCTATTTTCTTTATAGGTTCTGAGTAATGTCCCTATTGTACACATCCACATTGCCCTGCGACTAGTGATGTCCGGCCACCCGACAACCTGCCCACTCGACCCCATCCCCTCCTTCCTTCTCCAGACCATCTCTGGAGAGCTTCTCCCATTCCTCAATTCCCTCATCAACTCATCCCTGACCACTGGCTGCATCCCCTCTGACTTGGCCAGAGTCGCTCCCCTCCTGAAGAAACCAACACTGGACCCCTCTGACCACAAAAACTACAGATGGGTATCCCTTCTTTCTTTTCATTCCAAAAAACTTAAATGTACTGTCTCTGACTAACTCTCTCGTTATCTCTCTCAGAACGATCTTCTTGACCCTAACCAGTCAGGCTTCAAAGCGGCTCACTCAACTGAGACCGCTCTCCTCTGTGTCACAGAGGCTCTCCGCTCTGTCAAAGCTGACTCTCTCTCCTTTGTTCTCATCCTCCTAGATCTATCCGCTGCCTTCGACACCGTGAACCATCATATCCTCCTCTCCACCCTCTCAGGGCTGGGCGTCTCAGGCTCTGCACATTCTTGGATTCCATTCTACCTGGCAGGCTGCTCTTACCAGGTGACGTGGAGAGGATCTGTGTCTGCACCACGTGCTCTCACTACTGGTGTCCCCCAATGCTCGGGTCTTGGTCCGCTCCTCTTTTCTCTTTACACCAAGTCATTCGGCTCCGTCGTATCCTCACATGGTCTCTCCTATCATTGCTACACTCAACTATTCTTCTCCTTCCCCCCTTCTGACACCCAGGTGACGACACGCATCTCTGCGTGCCTGGCAGATATCTCAACTTGGATGTCGGCCCACCACTTCAAGCTCAACCTCAACAAAATGGAGCTGCTCTTCCTCCCAGGAAAGGCCTGCCCGCTCCAAGACCTCTCCATCACAGTTGACAACTCCAGGGTGTCCCCCTCCCAGAGTGCAAAGAACCTTGGGGTGACCCTGGACAACACCCTGTCATTCTCTGCAAACATCAAAGCAGTGACTCGCTCCTGCAGGTTCATGCTCTACAACATCCGTAGAGTTCGACATTTCCTCACAGAGGAAGCGGCGCAGGTCCTAATCCAGGCACTTGTCATCTCCCGTCTAGACTAGGGGTTCCCAAGCTTTTTCGCTCGGGCCTCCCTTCCAGCATTGGGGAACATCCCACGCCCCCCCTGCGCATGCACCATGTCTATTTCTATGGGCACAAGCACTGTTGGTGGAGGGAATTTTGCAGGTTTAAAGATTATTTCCTGCAATTCTATACGTTTTGCCATGTCTAATGTGTATTCATGTGATATTTAAGTGACCAAAAAATTACAACAATATCTATGGGCTAAAAAAACGAAATAAAGCTGACATGGGCTAGTTGATCTGGACATTTCTGACAAGATATACATAGATCTCTAAGGTATGCAATGACTAACATGACAAGAGGCACTACCCAATTTTGAAATTTCACCTTGTGTATTCTACGAATACAACTTTCAAGAGTAAGTTTAAATTACGTTTAAAGCCTCCCCCCTCCTCTCTAATAGTCTAGACCACTGGTCTAGACTACTGCAACTCTCTGTTGGCTGGGCTCCCTGCTTGTGCCATCAAACGCCTGCAACTTATCCAGAATGCCGCAGCCCACCTGGTGTTCAACCTTCCTAATTTATCCCATGCCAGCCCGCTCCTCCGCACACTCCACTGGCTTCCAGTCGAAGCATGCAAGTCATCTTCAAGACTCTGGTACTTGCCTATGGTGCAACAAGGGGAACTGCACCTCCTTACCTTCAGGCTATGCTCAAACCCTACATCCCAACCCGAGCACTCTGTTCCACCACCTCTGGTCTCTTGTCCCTCCCGCTCAGCCCAGTCAAAGCTCTTCTCTGTCCTGGCACCCCAATGGTGGAACAAGCTTCCCCCTAGTCAGGACAGTGGAGTCCCTGCCCATCTTTCGAAAACGTCTGAAACCCTACCTCTGAAGAGCATCTTAAATAACTCTCACGATGCCCCCCAACGATTGTGATGTGTTCTTGTCTCACCTAGCTATCTTAACATGAACACACTAATTGTAAGTCACTCTGGATAAAAGTGTCTGCTAAATTACGATGATCTCCTTCTCCTCTGGTCATGTGGATCTGTCTGTCTGTCTGTGTTCAGCATGCAGGAAAATAAAGGCAGGTTATGAGGCCTGATTTGAACTAAGCAGCTCAGTGACATCAGGGAGAGTGCCACTTAAAGCTTTATAGCTACCAGCCTTACACACACACACATGAGCAGGCGAGCGCACACACAAACGTGCACACACCCATGACCACTGAGGCCTGTCTTTATATTATATGTCTGGGTTTTGAGGGAATTTTATGCAAAAGACACACACACACAGACACACACAGACAAATACACAAACACACACGCACACACACACCCTCTGCATATTTCATTTGTGTTAAGTGTCAGTCTTTAAGTCCATGACACCCATCAGACAGACACTGGTCTCAGGATATAGAGGTGATCAAGAGGGCTTGTCCATTCTGCCCTCTGTGGCCTGAGCCCTGATGAGCCTACTAATCCCCAAAGCAATTAACACTCATCTGGAGCCTCCAGTTTGCATTCCAAATAGCACCCTATTCCCTATATAGTGCACTACTTATGACCAGAGCCCTATGGACCCTGGTTAAAAGTAGTCAAAAGTAGTGCACAATATAGGGAACAGGGTGCCATTTGGAACGCAAACCTGGAGTCTCTGGGCTAATACAGACAGGAGAGAGGTGCTAGGATATAATCCTCAACCCCAACCACAGCCAGCCCCAGCTCCTGTCATGTCTTGCATGGTGGACTCAGGTGTGAGACTAGGCCCCCATCCTGTCCATCCTGTCTGCCCATCCAACTCTGCTCTGGAGATTAGCTCGGGTGCTCTGCGTTAGCTCTGAATACTCTCCTGACTGACACACACACAAACACACACAAGTGAGTGACAGGTTGATCTGCGAGGCGGGTCTGTCGGCGTGGACTGGCCTGTGTCATTCCTCTCATTAAGGGAGGCAGTCAGTCGGCTTTCCCACCCTCCTCCTCCTCCCTTGTTCCAGCAGCTCCTCATCCCCCTCTCTTTTCCCCTGCTAACGAGCCTTAATGATGGCTCTCTCATTACCATAGCAATGTCAGGGCACAGGGCAGAGACAAGGCCTGGACACACAGACCATAGTACTGCTAGAGAAATAATCTGCACTGTGGATGTTGGTTTAGTATCATGTAAAACAGTGAGGTGGATTTTCTCTAATCAATGTATTATATGAAACGTTTAATCAAATTGACTATTGCCCTACTGAATAAAACACCATAGACCAGCATACATTTCAAGCTGGTCCATGCTGGTATTTGCTGGTCCATGCTGGTCTATGCTGGTCAGTGCTGGTCGGATGCTGGTCTAGCTGGTTATGCTGGTTTACCAGCATGGTCAAGCTGGTTTTGCTTGTGACCAGCCTGCTCTGTGTTTTAGACACTGGTGACCAGCCTACACTGTGCTTTGGACACTGGTGACCAGCCTTCACCGTGTTTTGGACACTGGTGACCAGCCTTCACTGTGTTTTGGACACATACCAGCTTATGCTGGTGACGCTGGTGACCAAGCTGGTCCATGCTGGTCTATGCTGGTCCAGCATGGTCTAGCAGCTGGTCAAGCTGGTCTGACCACACGCATCATTATCATATTTCCCAGCATTCTCTATTGCAGT